>NC_136272.1:113394421-113476921 GCF_964187855.1 Myxine glutinosa | reverse complement strand
AAAAAAAAGTAAAAAAATAAAAATAAAAAAACGCTTCAAAAGTTATTTCCTTCACGACTGAATGTGGATGGGTCTTATGTTTTCTCCCCTGTTTGTTTGTCTGTGGGCAGAATATTTCAAAAATCGATGGATGGATTCGGATGAAATGTAGTGGACAGGTCGGGTGACCATCACAAATTAGGTTTTGTTGAAGATCTGGATCCTTGAATGCCACTTACAGGCCACCAAAGGACGCTTATAAAGTGTATATTGGGAAGTGGAGGTAGGCAGTGCTGCCGCCAGACAACAGCCATAAGGTAACCACCATGGGACCATTAACTCCAGAGCTTTTCAATGTCCAACATGTCCCGAAACATCTGCTGGGAAAAGCTCACCACCATGAGGGCAATAACTCCATATGTTTTCAATGCACAACATGTGCCGGAACTCCTACATAGGTTTTTCCCTGGCAGGGCCAGGTACCCAGACTAATATATATGTATATATACAGTGCCCATAGAAAGTCTACACCTCCTTTCAAAAATGTCACCTTTTCTTGCCTTATAGCCTGGAATAAAAATGCATTAAATCAGGCTTTTCCACCTTTATTTAAACAAGTTCTACAAGTTTCAAAAAATTCATTAAAAATACAACAATAGAATATCTTGGTTGGATAAGTGTCCATCCCCTTGGTTAATACTTGGTGGAAGCACCTTTGACAGCTGCGAGTCTGTTGGGATTGGTCTCCACCAACTTTGCACACCTTCACTGGGCAATATTTGCCCTTTCTTCTATACAAAATTGTTCAAGCTCAGGCAAGTTGCTGAAGGACAGCAATGTTCAAGTCATGCCACAGATTTTAGATTGGATTTAGGTCTTGGCTCTGACTGGGACACTCAAGAACATTCATCTTTTTGTTCTTTAGCCACTCATGTGCAGCTTTGGCTGTATGCTTTGGGTCGTTGTCATGCTGAAAGGTGAACTTCTGTCCTAATTTTAGCTTTCTTGCAGAGGGCAGCAGGTTTTCCTCTAGGATGTTTCTGTATTTTGCTCCATTCATTTTCCCTTCTATCCTGACAAATGCCCCAGTCCCTGCTGATGAGAAACATCCCCATAACATGATGCTGCCACCACCATGCTTCACAGTAGGGATGGTGTTCTTTGGCTGATGGGCTGTGTTGGGTTTGTGCTAAACATAGCATTTTGCATTTAGGCCAAAAAGTTCCATCTTGGTTCCATCAGATCACGAAACATTTTGTCACATGGCTTCAGAATCTTCAAAGTGTTTTTTTGTATACCTCAAACAAAACTCAAGGTGGGCTTTTTTTGAGCAATGGCTTCCTTCTTACCATCCTACCGTACAGGCCAGACTTGTGGAGTGCTTGGGATATTGTTGTCACATGCATATAGTGACCAGTCATTGCCATAAAGGTCTGTATCTCTTTCAAAGTTGCCATTGGCCTCCTGGTGGCCTCTCTGATCAGTATTTTCCTTGCTTGGTCATCTAGTTTGAAGGAACGGCCTGATCTAGTCAGGGTCTTGGTGGGACCATACACCTTCCACTTCTTAATGATTGTCATGACTGTGCTCCAAGGGATATTCAAGGCCTTTGAAATATTTTTATACCCATCCCCTGATCTGTGCCTTTCCACAACTTTATCCCGGACTTCTTTTGAAAGCTCATGGCTGTCGTTTTTGTGAAATGCATGACCCAGCAGAGGAAACTTACAGGAACAGCTGATTTTATTCTGAAATAATCAGAATAACCACAATTTAACACAGATAGAGGCCAATTAACTTGGTGTGTGAATTTGAAGGTGATTGGTTACACATGAGCTTATTTTAAAAAAAAATCTGAAATTTGTAGAATCTGTTTTTTACTTGGAAGTTGCGGGTTAAGATGTGTAAATAAAAGGTGGAAAAAGTCTGTTTTAATGCATATTAATTTCAGGCTATGAGGCAACAAAAGGTGAAAATTCTGGAGGGGGTGTAGACTTTCTATAGGCACTGTATGTGTATTCCTCTTACATAGCAGGGCGCTTTGGGACCCATCAACGGCTGCCATAATGACGGTGCAGTCCTAAAGCCGCAAGGACGGACTGCTCTTGATGAGTGCAGGAAGAGGCGGGCCTCCGTTGTGTCTTCGTTATTTTTTGCATCGTGGAATGTTAGGACGCTGTTGGATTTAGATGCCACAAACAGACCAGAACGCAGAACGGCTCTCATTGGTCTCGAACTACAAAGGTACAACATCGCCGTTGCAGCTCTTCAGGAATCCAGATTTTTCGGTTCGGGCCAGCTGCGCGAGGCCTCCAGTGGCTACACGTTCTTTTGGTCCAGACTACCCGGAGGACAACGCCGGGAAGCAGGGGTAGCTTTTGCTATTCGCGACGACATCACCAAAAAAATGATATCGACACCTGTTGCCGTAAACGAATGCTTTATCTACATGCGGCTTCCTCTCCTCTCTGGGAACGCTACTGTCATATCAGCCTACGTGCCAACGCTACAGGCAACGGCAGAAGCAAAGGAGACCTTTTACCAGACTTTATCCTCGATCCTCACCAAGATTCCGGAATCAGACCAAATAGTCCTCCTTGGGGATTTCAATGCCAGGGTTGGGAGAGACCATGCCGCCTGGAAACACGTTATTGGTCTCCATGGTATTGGAAATGTGAATGCGAATGGCAACCTCCTTCTCGAAACATGTGCAAAATTTGGACTGGCAATCACGAACACCATGTTTCAGCAACCCGACAAGTACAAAGGAACTTGGAAGCATCCTCAATCAAAACACTCCCACATGATCGACTATGTGATCGTGTGCCAAAAGCATCTGCGGTACACCAAGTTAACACGCGTTATGCGTGGAGCCGAATGCTGGACAGATCACCTGCTGGTTAGGAGCAAGTTACGGCTTCGAATCGCTCAGCAACATCGTGCTGCTGGTCAAAAGCGTCAGCCGAGAATCGATGTGCGTCAACTGGTGACAAGCGAATCTCTCCACGTTGAGTATGTAGATAAAGTCTCAACGGAAACGTCTCAAATCGTAGACTCGTCATGGTCAAGTTTCAAGCAGGCTGTCCTGAAGGCTGTGGCCGACACAATTCCATCAAAAACGAGGACACGCAATGACTGGTTTGACGAATCTAATGAATCGTTACGTGAGCTCCTGGACACAAAAAACGCTGCCCTCCAGAAAGCACTGTCGACCGGCAGTCGTGCTGATAGACAGCAGTTCCGAACTCTTCGTAGTGATGCAACCAAATGCATCCGTAAGCTGAAAGATATTTGGTGGGCCGAGAAAGCAAATGAGATTCAAGGCTACGCAGAGCGAAAGGAGTACCACAACTTTTTCTCTGGTCTGAAAACGGTTTACGGACCCAAACGAAACGGTACTTTCCCGATGAAGACACTGGACGGTGAACTATTTACTGACAAATCGCTAATCCTCGCACGCTGGCGAAGCCACTTCTCTGACCTTCTGAACAGATCATCGATAGTTCATGATTCGGTGATCAACGAAATCGATCAGCGTCCAATTCAGAACCACCTGGCACATCCACCAACACCAGACGAAATCGCAAAAACTGTGAAACAGGTCAAATGTGGAAAAGCCCCTGGTTCGGACGGTATTCCGATCGAGCTGTTGAAGTATGGAGGCCACGATCTGGTTACAGCGTTGTCGGTGTTGTTCAATGAAATTTGGGAGGCCGGGGATGTTCCTCAAGAATGGCGTGACACAAAATTAATCACTTTGTTCAAAGGAAAGGGCGATCGCTCAGATTGTGGAAACCACCGCGGAATCTCGTTGTTGAGCATAACAGGCAAAGTCTTCGCGAAACTGCTGCTCAATCGACTGATGGACAATATCAGTGAGGCAACGCTTCCGGAATCACAGTCCGGTTTCTGTTCAAATAGGAGCACAATTGATATGGTGTCCGCAGCGAGGCAAATCCAGGAAAAAGCAATGGAACAAAACCAGGATTTGTACATGGTCTTTGTCGACCTGACGAAGGCCTTCGACACGGTGAACAGAGACGCACTCTGGAAACTTCTTGCTCGCTATGGTTGTCCAGACCACTTCATCAAGTTGCTGCGGAGTTTTCACGACAAAATGAGAGGCAAAGTGGCGGCAGACGGGGATGAGACGGACGTATTCAGCATTACGACGGGAGTAAAACAAGGCTGTGTGCTTGCGCCAACCATGTTTGGGATCTATCTAGCGGCAGCTATCGAGCGTGCCTCGAACGATCTGGAGCCTGGCGTACACGTCCGTTCTCGTGCTGACGGCAACCTCTACAACCTCCGACGTCTAAAAGCCTACACAAAGACAAAGACCATGGTAATACGTGACCTGCTGTTTGCCGATGATACAGCCTTGATTGCCCACACACAAGAGGAAATGCAGCGTATCGTTGACCGTTTTGCTGAGGTCATGGAGGCGTTTGGTCTGGTTATCAGTTTGCAAAAGACCGTGGTTTTGTATCAACCAGCGCCGGGAAGCCCGTACGTTGAACCAGCAATTACGACTGGGGGTCACGTATTGTCAGTCACAAAAGAATTCATGTACCTGGGCACTTGTTTATCGAATACCGCAACCATGGACAAGGAAATCGACCAAAGAATCCGCAAAGGGAGTGTTTCGTTTGCCCGGCTCCACAGCAGAGTCTGGAAAGAACGTGGGCTCAAAGTGAACACAAAATTGGCCGTGTACAAAGCAGTTGTCATCCCCTCTCTCCTGTACGGAGCCGAATCTTGGAATTGCTATGCACGCCACCTTCGAAGACTGAATGGCTTTCACTCCCGATACCTACGACAAATTCTAGGCATCCATTGGTCCGATCTCGTGCCGGATACAGAAGTACTCGAGCGAGCTGAAATGCAATCCATCACATGCACCCTGCAAAAGGCCCAGCTCCGTTGGGTCGGCCATGTGTTGAGGATGGACACAGACAGGATCCCACGTTTTATTTTTATGGGAGAACTGCACGAAGGAGAGAGATCAGTGGGCCGGCCCAAACTGCGTTTCAAGGATACACTGCATGCACATTTGAAAGAATGCGACACCCCGCTCGACAATTTACAAGCTCTGTCCAGTGATCGACCGAAATGGCGTAGCTTGATCCATACACGATGCAACTCCGCGGAAAAGGGTCGTATAGATGCCGCCAAAGAAGCCCGCAGAAAGCGTAAGGAACGCGAGCGGCAACCGGTGCCTGCTGACTCTAAATGGATTTGTACAACTTGTGGACGCCGATGCAAATCGGCACTCGGACTGTATAGCCACAAGCGGGTTCACAAGAATTTAACACCAACGCCGTAACGGCGGGGCGACATGATGATGATGTGTATATATATATATATATATATATATATATATATATATATATATATATATATATTGTTACGGCCCGCGGATAAGGATGTTGGTTTGCCGAGCGGATGGCACCGCGGCCTAACAGTTACCCCGACTAACCCGATTCCCGAACGTTGGCCGGATCGCGCCACAGATATTCAATAGGGAAAAGACAAAAGCGACACGGATGTGAAGAAGAAGAAGAAGAAGACGAAAAAAAGGTTGAAAATACTACTAAATTTATTCCTACTATATACAGGCTCAAAATAACCAAGGAAGAAGGAAAGATAATAAAATAATATACAGAAGAATTAGAGACAGTGCAAATTCCTTATACAAGCTTAATTAAATCCCCAGGGACAAAACAAACAGAACAAACTCACGTACACAAAAGGATGGAAAGGCAGGAGGTGGATGGCTGGAGGGAGAGGAAGGTCCAAGGGGTCCTGCAGCACGATCGGCGCGTTTAGCAGCCGCCGTTCCTTCGCGGCCCTGCTCAAAACCGCCGTCCAGGCCCCAAGCGGCTGTTGTTGCTGCTGTGGCCGCCGCTGCTGCTGCTGTTGTCTGTTGCTGCGGCGGTGGACATCGCGCGCTTTGCCAGGACTACAACAGGCTTCTTGCTGTTAACTACTGCTCAGTCCAACTTTGGCGAGCAAGGCGACGAATAGCAGGCTTTGTGCTTTCCGGGATGTCCTCTCTTTGGATGTTCTTTCTGGATCTCCTCTTTCTTGGTCCAACCACTCTTTCTCTCTCTTGGTCCAATCACTCCTCACCACCGACCACTCCCTTGCTTCTTGCGCGCGCGCCTTTATAACGCCTCCGGCGATCAAGCCGCCGGCCTTCAGGACACGCCCATCGGTGTGCTCACCTCGGCCCTGGTTGGTCGCGCGACCCTCTGGCTCCGCCCTTGATGACGACGGGCGGGCACGCCCGTCTTCCCCGACCCGAGCACATGTTCAATGGTGGTTTTGGAGGGGATGTAATTGGCAATCGAGGCTTGGCAATGATGAAAGGGGGGGTGTGAAAGGAATCTACTCGATTTCACTTGGTGCAATGGAGTGTCATCTTAATGGGAGACAAGGCCTTACCCTAATACACATAATAAAGATATAACTATCGAACAGGGGTATTCTATGATTGGCTGACGTGTATGCTTTATGGACTAATTATGGGACGCCCTTTGACCTTTACACTACGGAGGTATTTACAAGGAATCATTACATTTTACAGAGGGTGATATTTACAACAATTTACTATACAATACAACACAATAAAAAAACCACAATCCTCATATCCGCAACAATATATATATATATATATATATACACATATATACACAGTATATATACACATATATACACAGCAATATATATATATATACACAGTATATATATACACAGTATATATATACATATATATTGTTACGGACACGACTTAGATGTTATGATGGGCCGAGCGGAATGGCCGCCGTGTTCGCACAAGTTACCCGATTACACTCGAACGTTGGCCGAATCGCGCTACGCTAGATCAATGAAGGAAAGGACACAGCGGCTGGGTTAAATGACACGACACAAGGGGTACAGTTCTCAAGACCTCCGGAGGAGGATATAATATGGGTTATGCAGAACGTTTAGATTACACGGCACAGAGGTACAGCACAGCAAGATGGGCACTTAGACACGGTCTTATCTTAGCCCCGACAGACCACAGACAAACGGGACAAGATTGACTCACACAGGGATTGATGGCAAGGAAGGGCAGGCAGTCGATGGCTCAAGGTGCACCTTGGCTCAGGGGCAGAATCGACCCGGTCTGGTCCAGAGAGGCGGGAGGTATCTCTCAGCGCTAGGAGGTGGCGTCCTTTCTTCTTCGTAGCTGAGGCGCATCTGACGTCACCTCCGTCTTCCTGCGCATGTCCAGCGGGGAGTGACACGCCCTCGGCTCGTTAGCTCCGCCCCAGATGGAATCGGTCCGCCGCTTCTTATTGGGTGCGGGGGGTTACCGGGCTCCGCCCTTGACGAGGAGCTGACAGTGAGCCCCTGCGTGGTAACCCCGTCGGAGCACATGGTCAATGGCGGCTAACCAAGCCGGAGTGAGGACGCGCACTCCCCGCGCCGCTGTTGTTGTTGTTGGTGTTGTTGTTTCATGAGGAAGAGATGCGGGGAGGTATTGGGAGGTCCTAAACTTACTACTGGTGCCATACAATCACATTCTGGTGCAACGAAGAGTCAGAATTAATGGAAACGAGTCCTTAACTGACATAGACTAAGAATAACTAGCAAGATGTCCTATAGTTGTCTACGTGAGATGCGGTGAACCTGGGCACGACATTTAATGGGGGAAAAAGGGGAAGGTCGGGGCTACAGAGTGTTGTTTACAGACAATGGGACTAGGGAATGGGGGATTGGGGATAGTTGGGGAGTATTGGGGAAATAGGGGAATATTTACAAGCGGGTATGGATGGAGGCCAAATCCCATATCCGCAACAATATATACATATATTATATCTATATAATATTCTCCGTAGGTGATTCTGTCTGTCTGTCTGTCTGTGAGTCTGTCCGTGGGTGTGTCCTCCTCCGTTGAGGGAGTAGTTTCACCCATTCTAGAAGGGGCTTCAAAAACAAATCATCACCATTTTGTTTCCTCGCATAGCTTTGAGGCCTCTTTTGTTAGGCTTGCTCTCTCTCACAGTTTTATTTCAACTCTAATTCGATATCTCATTTCATTTTTCACAGTCGCTAACATGGTTTAAGGCTCGGTTTCAAAAAACGGGAAGGAAATTCAATTAAAGTTACCGTTTATAGAACAAAATGCATTTTCGAAGGCCTGTAACATAAAGTCCATTGAGACTCTCTCACTGCTTTATCTCGACTCTAATTCACCATCTGATTTCATTTTTATTGATGGTTTTAGACTCGGTTTCAGCAATAATTGAGAAAATTCATGCACAGACGGGAAATGGCTGATACATTTAAGAAATTCATGGCACGATACATCATACACCACCTAAAATAACACAGCCGGTAAAATGCCGAGATATATAAAAAAAATTGGCGGCACCGCCCAAATAAAACACACAGGAAAATGCAGAGATATATTAAACATCTGCGGCGGACTTTTCCATTTAATGACAGTAGTCATGATGAAATGTTTAATTTAGACGTAGTCACAATAAAAAGTCAACAATGTGGGGAGAGGGGCGGAGCTTCGTTCACGTATCGCCACAGACGGGAAAATGCCGAGATATATGAAGCATTCTCAGCTGAATATATCAACATTCCCGTGAACTCTCCCCCGTGTGTGACCCACTCTCCCCCGTGTGTCCATGAGTGACCGACTCTCCCCCATGTGTCCGTGCATGACCGACTCTCCCCCATGTGTCTGTGCGTGACCCACTCCCCCCCCCCCCCCCGTGTGTGTGACCCACTCTCCCCCGAGTGTGTGACCCACTCTCCCCCGTGTGTGACCCACTCTCCCCCGTGTGTGTGACCCACTCTCCCCCGTGTGTGTGACCCACTCTCCCCCGAGTGTGTGACCCACTCTCCCCCGTGTGTGTGACCCACTCTCCCCCGTGTGTGTGACCCACTCTCCCCCGTGTGTGTGACCTAATCTCCCCCGTGTGTGTGACCCACTCTCCCCCGTGTGTGTGACCCACTCTCCCCCGTGTGTGTGACCCACTCTCCCCCGTGTGTGTGACCCACTCTCCCCCGTGTGTGTGACCCACTCTCCCCCGTGTGTGTGACCTAATCTCCCCCGTGTGTGTGACCCACTCTCCCCCGTGTGTGTGACCCACACTCCCCCGTGTGTGTGACCCACTCTCCCCCGTGTGTGTGACCCACTCTCCCCGTGTGGTGTGACCCACTCTCCCCAGTGTGGTGTGACCCACTCTCCCCCGTGTGTGTGACCCACTCTCCCCTGTGTGCGTGACCCACTCTCCCCCGTGTGTGTGACCCACTCCGACCCACTCTCCCCCATGTGTCCATGTGTGACACACTCTCCCCCGTGTGTCCGTGTGTGACACACTCTCCCCTGTGTGTCCGTGTGTGACACACTCTCCCCCGTGTGTCTGTGTGTGACACACTCTCCCCCGTGTGTCCGTGTGTGACACACTCTCCCCCATGTGTCCGCGTGTGACCCACCCACTCACCCCCGTGTGTCCGTGTGTGACCCACTCTCCCCTGTGTGTCCATGTGTGACCCACTCTCCCCCGTGTGTCCGTGTGTGACACACTCTCCCCCGTGTGTCCATGTGTGACACACTCTCCCCCGTGTGTCCGTGTGTGACACACTCTTCCCTGTGTGTCCGTGTGTGACACACTCTCCCCCATGTGTCCGTGTGTGACACACTCTCCCCCGTGTGTCCTTGTGTGACACACTCTCCCCCATGTGTCCGTGTGTGACACACTCTCCCCCGTGTGTCTGTGTGTGACACACTCTCCCCCGTGTGTCTGTGTGTGACACACTCTCCCCCGTGTGTCCTTGTGGACACACTCTCCCCCGTGTGTCCTTGTGGACACACTCTCCCCCGTGTGTCCGTGTGTGACACACTCTCCTCTCTGTGTCCGTGTGTGACCCACTCTCCCCCGTGTGTCTGTGTGTGACACACTCTCCCCCGTGTGTCCGTGTGTGACACACTCTCCCCCGTGTGTCCGTGGGTAACCCACTCTCCCCCATGTGTCCGTGTGTGACACACTCTCCCTCGTGTGTCCGTGTGTGACACATTCTCCCCTGTGTGTCCGTGTGTGACCCACTCTCCCCCATGTGTGTGACCCACTCTCCCCCGTGTGTGTGACCCACTCTCCCCCATGTGTGTGACTCACTCTCCCCCATGTGTGTGACCCACTCTCCCCCGTGTGCGTGACCCACTCTCCCCCATGTGTGTGACACACTCTCCCCCATGTGTGTGTCTGTGACCCACTCTCCCCCGTGTGTGTGTGTGTGTGTGTGTGTGTGTGTGTGTGTGTGTGTGTGACCCACTCTCCCCCGTGTGTGTGACCCACTCTCCCCCATGTGTGTGTCTGTGACCCACTCTCCCGTGTGTGTGTGTGTGTGTGACCCACTCTCCCCCATGTGTGTGTGTGTGTGACCCACTCTCCTCCGTGTGTGTGTCTGTGACCCACTCCCCCGTGTGTGTCTGTGACACACTCCCCCGTGTGTGTCTGTGACCCACTCCCCCATGTGTGTCTGTGACCCACTCCCCATGTGTGTCTGTGACCCACTCCCCCATGTGTGTGTGTGTGACCCACTTCCCTGTGGGTGATCCACTCCCTGGTGCAGTGTGCATGATGTGGGAGGGATGGGGGCGGGGAGGGAGAGGATTTGAGCTCTTGAAGTCACATTTTGCATGAAGTGTAATGACACATTTCAAACTGTATTTCCCATGTGCATGCACATGCATTCACATGTTATCAGAAGTAAATACATTGTGGAGATTACATCATTTGTGGATCTGATAAATTGCCAGTAACCATTTTGTATAACTGACTGTGCAGCATCTAAATGAAGATGTCCAAATGTCACACATGTCCATGCCCGTGGGATTCCCATGGGTGACCCCACTCGTATACATATGTACATACAGTGCATTCAGAAAGTATTCAGACCCCTTCACTTTTTTCACATTTTATTATGTTGCAGCCTTTTGCTGAAATCGTTTAAATTCATTTTTTTCCTCACCAATCTACACTCAATACCCCATCTATCTATAATTCCAGTAATCTCTGTGTGTATGTGTGTGTGTGTGTATGTCTGTGTGTCTGTGACCGCTGTTTCTCGACAACCACGGGTCTGATATACTTGAAACTTGCCAGGTATATTGCTGGGGACCTGAGGATGTGCCTTTTCAAGGTTTCATATTAATCGGACAAGTAGTTACCGAGCTATGGCGATTTAGCCGTTCGCCGTTCGCTTTGGCTTTGCGAATGGACCAAACCATTTCATGTAAATAGAGGGGGGGGGGGTTCTACCGTACTCGCAAGCCGTTCGCTTTGGCTTTGCGAATGGACCAAACCATTTCATGTAAATAGAGGGGGGGGATTGTCACCGTACTCGCAAGCCGTTCGCTTTGGCTTTGCGAATGGACCAAACCATTTCATGTAAATAGAGGGGGGGGGATATAATTTTAGATATATATATAGTACGGGCATGCCCTAGTAATGACAAAGAGAAAACAGGATTTTAGAAAGTTTTGCAAATTTATTTTAAAAAAGAAAAAACTGAAATATCACATTGACACAAGTATTCATACCCTTTGCTATGACACTTGAAATTTAGCTCAGGTGCCTCCCATTTCTCTTGATCATCTTTGAGATGTTTCTACACCTTGATTGGAGTCCACCTGTGGTAAATTCAATTGATTGGACATGATTTGGAAAGGCACACACCTGTCTATATAAGGTCTCACAGCTGACAATACATATCAGAGCAACAACCAAGCCATGAGGTCGAAGGAACTGCCTGCAGAGCTCAGAGACAGGATTGTGTCGAGGCACAGATCTGGGGAAGCCTACAAAAAAATTTCTGCTGCATTGAAGGTTCCCAAGAGCACAGTGGCCTCCATAATTCTTAAATGGAAGAAGTTTGGACAACCAGGATTCTTCCTAGAGCTAGCCGCCCGGCCAAACTGAGCAATCGGGGGAGAAGGGCCTTGGTAAGAGAGGTGACCAAGAACCCGATGGTCACTCTGGCTGAGCTCCAGAGATCCTGTGTGGAGATGGGAGAAACTTCCAGAAGGACAACCATCACTGCAACACTCCACCGATCTGGGATTTATGGCAGAGTGGCCAGATGGAAGCCAAACAGTTCAATCTTGGTTTCATCAGACCACAGAATCTTGTTTCCCACAGTCTGAGAGTCCTTTCGGTGCTTTTTTGCAAACTCCAGCAGGCTTTCATGTGTCTTTCACTGAGGAGAGGCTTCCGTCTGGCCGGCAAACCTTTTGTCCTCCTCATACTTCCCTTTCTCCTAGCGCTCCTGCAATATCCGACACACTGTCTTTGTTATTATCCCTACCTCCCCCTCTCCTCCCTCATCTTACCCTACCCCTCCCCTTCGCTGTCCTGTCCTGTATCCGATGCTCCCTCTCCCTCTTCCTCTTCCTTAATGGTATGAACCTCAAACATCTGGGGCCTTCGCTCAAATCTGATTGATCTCTCCATTCAGGTTGCTTCTGAAAAACCAGACTTGATCTGCTTAACAGAAACTTTCCACCTTCAAGATGTCTCTGATTCCTTAATATCTCTTCCTGGTTACGCCCTCCTCCGGTATGATAGACCTGAGCCTCGTCCTGTTGGTGGGGTTGCTATCTTTATCAAAAACTCTCTTCCTCACTCTCCCTGCACTGCCCTCACTCCACCACACCCCAGGAGTACCTCTGGCTACGGCTTCCCCTCCACTCTCACCTTTTGTTCATATGTGTTCTGTACCGTCCACCAAACAGTGATGACTCCATTTCCATCTCGCTGTCTGACAACATGAACCAACTTCTATCCACTCATCCCAACTCTCTCTTCCTCATACGTGGCGACTTCAACTGTCATCATGCCAGCTGGCTGGGTGTGGGTACCTCTTGCTCCAGTCATGGCACCTCAGCAAAGGACTTCTGTGACCAACTGGGACTGACACAATCTGTCAATTTCCGGACCTGGACCTCAGTCAACAGAGCATCTTCTCTTCTAGACTTGGTTATGACAAACTTTCCTGCAAATGTCTGCTGTTCTTCTTTTGCTCCAATCGCTTCATCTGATCATTTGCTTGTTAAAGTGGACATCTCTCTGGCCATTCTCACACGTTGACGCATCTGGCATTTCACTCAAGCCGACTGGCATTGTCTTCAAGCAGCCATCAAACATCTGGACTGGTCTCCCATCTCAACTGCCTCTGACATCAACCAATACTAGGAATTCTTCCAAAGTAAACTGCTCTCTCTCATGCACAGATATATCCCATCTCGTTTTCAGTTGTCATACCCTTCCTCCCATCCATGGTACACTGAATGTTGTGGTGAGGTAGTTGCCCTGAAATAACTTGCCTTCACCTCATGAAGGCAAATCCAACTGAAGGCAATCTCAGTTCCTTTCAAAAGCTCGGAACAAGTGTGTGTTTACCCTCAAGAGAGCCAGGAAACACTATCTCTCTACTCTCAAGACTGAACTCTCAAACCTGTCCCCCTCCTCCAAATCCTGGTGGTGTCTGGTCAAATCTGTTTCTGGTGTTTGTTCCCCCTCCATCCCCTCCCTTACCTCAAATGGCTACACAGCTGACTCCACACGTGAAAAAGCTGAATGCCTCAATTTTGTGTTTGCCTCAAAATCTTGTATCTCAAACCGATCTCTCTCTGTACCCACCTTACCCACTCGAACCCGGCTGCTCCTGGACTCTGAGTCCTTCTCTCCCGACAAGGTGGATAAGTTTCTGTCAAATCACGACTTTTATTCTGCAACTGGACCAGACGGCATCAGCACACGGGTCCTAAAATCCTGCTCTGCCATTCTATCTCACCCTCTCTCTGTTCTATTCATCCTCTCTTTTGCTCAAGGTCATCTGCCATCTGCTTGGAAATCAGCCAACATTACCGCTTTAGGTACTAGGTTGTGGACAGCAACCGCCCAAGGTAGTACTACCGTTCTGACTTAGGAGCGTTAAAGTGGTGCCCAGAATCATCTTACACTCTCCATGTCAGGATTGCTGGTCTTACTTTCTGTCTCACTCAAACTACAGCTACCAGACATGCTTTAATCTCTCTTTCTCGCCAAAAAATATCAACTTTACTTCTCCTATATTTAAGGCCTGGCCTCGATGAGGGAAATATAGTCAGTGCCTGGAGCTTTCAACATAAAAAATAATGATAACAATAATAATAACAAAAAGGTGTGAAAACAGATCTTTGAAACCATAGACCAATCCGCCTGCTCCCAACAATCAGCAAGGTCATGGAATCATCATTGCTTCTGATATTAAAACCTTCCTCTTCTCCAATGGCTTGAACCCGGCTGCTCCTGGACTGTGTGTCCTTCTCTCCCGACAAGGTGGATAGGTTTCTGTCAAATCTCGACTCTGATTCTGCAACTGGACCAGACGGCATCAGCCCACGGGTCCTAAAATCTTGCTCTCTGATCATCAATTTGGATTCAGACAAGGTCATTCTACACTGGACATGCTGCTCTGCTGTCTCAACAATGGATGGAGGTCCTCAATGCCAAACAGGAAATCAGAGCTGTCTCCCTTGACATATCTCATGCCTTCAATACGGTCTGGCACCCTGCTCTGCTCACCAAACTCTCCTCCTATGGTATCCATGGAAACCTCCACGCATGGCTTGCGGACTTCCTCTCCGGTCGCAGTCGTGTGGCCCTGAATGGAATTCTCTCATCTCCCCTTCCTGTTCAGGCTGGAGTTCCTCAAGGCAGTGTTCTGGGCACTTTGCTTTTTCTGGTCTTCATTAATGATCTCTCTGACTCTTTGGAAAAACCTCTCTATCTCTTTGCTGATGACTCCACTCTTTGCTGCTCCAAATCTCAACCCTCAGATCGGCAGGCAACAGCCTCTTCACTGTCTGCAGACCTGGATAAAAATCACAAACTGGTCAAACAAGTGGAACATGTCTTTCAATCCTGACAAACTCACACTCTCACTTTGTCTCTTCGAAAAGACCAACTGCACAACCCTCCCATCTACTTTCTCAACAATCCTTTTCAAGAAGTTGTCACTCAAGCTTTTGGGTCTCGCTATCTGCCAAGATCTTTCCTGGGAAAACCACACTTCCAAGCTGGCCTCCAAAGCCAGTCGCCGACTGGGCATCCTCCATCGTGCGAAGTCCTTCCTTGGCACCTCTGAGCTACTCACCACATACAAAGCTTTCATCCACAGCTTGATGGAATACTGTTCCCCCCTCTGGGCTGGTGCACCTGCCTCAAACCTAGCTTGGCCTCACGCTGTAGAAACCAAAGCTTTTCAAATCATTGGTATCTTCCGTGATGAAGCTCATTCTGAGACCTTTTCACTCTCTCAATGCAGTCAGGTTGTTGGTCTTTGTATCTTCTACCGCCTCCTCTCCAGCCTTGCTCCCACAGCTCTGTCTGTGCTGTGTCTCCCATATATTCCTTCAAGTCACACAAGATCTGCCAGCAACCCTCTTCTGGTGAAACTGCCAAAATCAAAACTCTCTGGTCACCTTCACTCTTTCAATACTCTTTTCTCCCACGTCTGGAACAAACTCCCCCACTCTCTGCAATCCCTCTCCTCCCTCCAGGTCTTCAAGACAGCTGTTCCCACCATCTCTTATCTTCCCCCATCCAAAACCATGATCTTTTCAACCCCCGATAAAACACCCCAAATCCACCTCTTTCAAGCTCCGACTTCATTCCTGAAATTCCTAGTAGTGTCAATTTGTTTTATACCATGTACCCCCTTCCCTCCCACAGATCTACTGATGTCCCTGTTCTCTACTGTTGCTGTGCTTGTATGTTTCCCTCCCGCCCCCCCCCCCCCCCACAGGTCTCCCGCTCCACTTATTATATGCTTTATTTGTCGGTTTATGTTTTTTGTGTTTAAGCTGTTACAGTCGTGGCCAAAAATATTGGCACCCGTGCACTTTTTTCAAATAATGCACCATTTCTTCCAGAAAATTGTTGAAATTTAAAATCTTTTGGTATCCCATATGTATTTCTTTGGTTTTCAGTGGAACAAAACAAAAAAGCTGAAAAAATTAATAAATCTTAGCTTATTCCACACAGAAATCCTAAAATGGCCCGGACAATATTATTGGCACCTTTTAGAAGTTGTTCGAAATAATTAGATTTCAAGCAGGTGATTCTCCTTTACTTTTGGAATTGAACTCACCTGTGGTGAGTTGCAGGTGCCTGCAATATAAAAGTCACTCATTCAACCAGTTTGAATCGAGAAAAGGACTCATTCTGCTGTTTTTTGTCACTGTGTGTACCACAATGAGCATGGAGAAAAGAAATAAAACAAGAGAATTGTCTGAGGAGGTCAGACACAAAATTGTAGCCAGGCATGGACAATCTCAAGGCTACAAGTCCATCTCCAGAGACCTTGATGTTCCTGCGTCCACCGTCTGCAATGCTATCAGGAAGTTTAAGGGCTATGGCACGCACTGCTGCCAACCTCCCTGGACGAGGCCGCAAGAGAAAACTTGCAGCGAAGGATTGTTCGAATGGTTTAGAAAGCACCTCCATCAACTGCCAAACAGATTCAAGCTGCCTTCAGACACAAGGTACGATCGTTTCAACTCACACCATCTGTCATTAACTGAATGAAAGGGGGTTCTATGGTAGGAGACCTAGAAGGACCCCACTGCTAAGAAAGCTCGACTGGAGTTTTCCAAAACACACCTGTACAAGCCAAAAATCCTTCTGCGAGAATGTCCTGTAGACAGATGAGACCAAATTAGAGCTTTTTTGTAAAGCACATCATCTCTATGTTTATTTAAAAAAAACAGAAAACAAAATGAAGCCTTCACAGAAAAGAACACCTTCCCTACAGTCAAACATGCAGGAGGTTCAGTGATGTTTTGGGGTTGCTGTGCTGCCTCTGGCACTGAGTACCTTGAATGCGTGCATGGCATCATGAAATCAGGAGGTTACCAAGGCATTTTGGAGCACAATGTTCAACCCAGTGTCAGAAAGCTGGGTCTCCATCGAAGGTCATGGGTCTTGCAGCAGGACAATGACCCCAAACACACTTCAAAAAGCACCCAGGAATGGTTCAAGACAAACGCTGGACTGTTATGAAGTGGCCAGCAATGAGTCCAGATCTAAATCCCATTAAACAACTGTGGGGAGATCTGAAAACAGCAGTTGGGAGAAGGTACCCTTCAAATCTAGGAGAACTGGAGCAGTTTGCACAAGAAAAAAGCAAACTGCTCCACAGTGGAGTCATCAAGTTGATGACCATCATGGTTTTCAATGGGGGAAGCATTGAACTGAAAGAGCATCACATGAAACCAGGTAGCAATGCTGGCTCTAAAGGACAGATTTATTTTGGCGATTTCTCTGCCATATTTCCCTCCTCGATGTTCCTCAACTCCGCACAGTTGCAAGAGATTCATCCAAAACCCATGAAAGTGCTTCTGTAATGGAAGCAAGAGTTCTCACAAATATCCTGGCACTCCCTAAAGATGTCCATTTTAAAATCCTGAAGATCATTACAATCCCTAATCAGGAAACCCAGGATCAGGTTTTCACATAACAGACAATGTGGAACCTTCTGTACAGATTACCTTGTTTTCATCAGGCCTTGCACCCTCTTCCCTCTCAACCAACCACTGCTTCTCCCTGTAGGATGCACATGCTCATCATCTATATTTGTCAACATTCCTAAGTCCAAGTTTTCTGCCGAGCTGCACCCTTTACACATCCTCTCATCCCACTCAAGGAACTGTCTCCCTGTATGTCCAAAACGGATCTTCACGCAGTATTTTGAGAATTGGAATGTTATGGGCCTGCATCATCTCAATGTTGTCCTCCAGGTTTACAACTTTCATTAACTTTGTTCTGTATTCACATAACTATCCTCCCATCATAACAAAATAACGTGCACATCCTTTGGAGAACCACTCCATGTGATGAGATTCCCTTCACCAATGAGGTTTGCATCACCAAACATTGCGCCAGCTCATACCACTTCCACCCTGATGGACTCCAAGGAAAGGTGACACACCTCCCCAATGTAGAGGACACAGGTGTCATATTCCTAGGTTTAGAAGCAACACCACCACAAGTATTGCGATTGCTCCGCACCTTGAACCTTTGCTATCTAGTCGAAAGAAATAGCCAAATATTGAAGTGGATTCACCGCTTTTTAAAAAACCATTGTGAGAATGGCCCAAGCTGGAGTCACTGCATGTGCTTTTTATACATTTTTTGGTTCACAATTATCATTGTACGGTTTGTTTTGAGTCAGGCTATACTTGTGGTGGGTGGAAAGACAACATTCCAGGCTGGCTGACCAAGCCTAAAATTGTTTGCAAAGTCCCATTGAAGACTAAGTTATGACCTAGCGTGAGACACAGTTGTTCGTTTCACAAAAAAATAAATAAAAATCGGCATCTTCGGATAATGAGGTTTTTCTCCCTGGCCACTGGTGTTTTACACAGGCCACCACCCACCACTCGGGTTCCTCTGGGACTCCTCGGTCTCGGATCAAAGCCCTCGGCAAGTCGACCACGCCCGACGCATGCCATGGAAGCCCTGCCATGCACGTGCACCTCGCCAACAAAAGCCCTCATACTCTTACTCATTTGCCAGAATGGGGTTCTGCAGGTGCACTGCTGTAAGCTTAATGGTGAGGGCGGCGGGCTTGGGATCCTAAGATACTGAGCTCGAATCCCGTTGAATTAACGCAAGGTGGGGTTGACTCAGCCTGTCATCCTTCCGAGGTCGGCAAAATGAGTACCAGGTAATTGGTTATAGAGAGGCATTGCATTAGCGGCAGACGCGCCCACAGAAAAATGATGCAACCAGCAGCCGGGTGGCTGCACACGAACCACCCACTGCTGTAAGAAGCATGGACTACATTGATGCAACACATTTGAAATCCTTGTTTTAAGATTTCAAACACACATCCGGAGTCCTCAGCACAAAGAGAATGTGCTGAACAGGTTGGCATCTCCAAAGCATTGCCCAAATAATCTGCATCACAATTGCACCGTTTGCTCTCTTTTTCCTACATTAGAAGCTATGAGTGGCTTTGCTGCTCAAAATTCCACAAAAAAGTTTTCGGTTTAGTTACAAGGAGGTTCAATCAAAGTGGCTTCCGGAAGATAAGACATTTTCTCGTATGCAGCACTATTTTCTGGGGGCGTTCTGTGATGCCGATGCAGTGCCCCCATGTACGTTTGAGCAGGAATTTGTCATTTGTTCAGAGAACTTGCCTACCCTTTACGAAGGACATTGTGGGATCTTTAACATCAACCAACTCGTGCCAGCAGGTGGGATGTCCAGTTGAATATCTATCCGAGGAACATCGCATACATTTCATGCCTGAGACCCTCCTTGCCTGCGAAACACCAGGATTGCAGTTTTTAGCTGGCTGTATGACAGTATATTCCAAAGGATGGCAGTGTATTAAAACTCAGACTAGATATCTCTTGGGTGAAGGTATATATATATATATATATATATATATATATATATATATATATATATATATATATATATAATATCTTACTATAATTCACCAAATGTCCATCCGTCTGCCTGTCCGTCCGTCCGTTCATAGGTACCGCAAAAACGGCTCAACAGATCGCAACGATATTTTGGGTGGGTAATCCTGGGATCTCTTGGAGTAAAATATGGTATATTGTTTTTCAAATTTCAGCTTTGGCCTCCAGCATTTTCAGGTTTGGGCTCCCGCATGACGTTATTTTCCGGGGTGCCGCACAAACGGCTGCACCGATCGGATTCGGTGACCTCGGACAAAGACCTTTTATAAGGACATGGGTTGAATCACCGCTTGAGAGAATGCCAACCCCCTCCCCGCCATCACGGCCGTCTCTCCAACTCACAATCCCACGAGATATGCGGAAAGGACGACCCAAAACCAATTATCTTCTTTTTGATTCGTATATAAACATCATTAAAAGTACATAATGACCTCGGCCAAAGTTCAAACGATGTGAGTTTAAGCTCTACATGAGAGAATTCCACATAGCTATTTGGGCGGTGTATACGCTAACAGATCGCTGTCTCCATCGATCTAGCCAAGGCCGTAACACCTATCGGCTCAAAATCCTTTTAACTGTTGACTTGGTAGTTTTTACAATGAAGGAAACAATAACAATGTTGTTAAAAGTTTAATTTGTGATTGGAGTTACGATGTTTGGAATGAAAAAAGAGATATCGAGTTCAAGTAAATGACGACATGCCGTGATGGTTTCTACCTTCTAAACGTGAACTTCGCGGATCGCCATATGCAGATTCGCCATGGACCCACGATCGATGTTTCCATACGTGAAGTCTTGAACGTACCCGTTTGTTTGTGAACGGGTACGTTTTTCATGGAAGTCCATGTCTGACGTGCTGTCCATGTCTGACGTGCGACTGAAGGTGCAACAGGAATGTATCTGCATTGCCTGTTTGCTTCTGTCCTCCCACCCGTGCGTAGCACTGGTATCTCACTGGTATATATAATCCCCAAACATTCCTGCAGGACGCACAAGATCTGACAGCAACCCTTTTCTGGTGAAACTGCCAAAATCAAGACTCTCTGCTCACCTTTACTCTTTCATTCCTCTTTTTCACTCTCTTCAATCCTTCTCCTCCCTCAAGGTCGTTAAAAACAGCTGTTCACCACCATCTCACATTTACCCCCATTGAAAACCTTGATCTTTTCTACCCCCATTAATCCACCTCAAACCCACCTCCTTCAAATTCCCTGTTTGCTTTCCTGAAAGCGGCTGCAGTGTCCATCTTGTTTATCCTGTGTACCCCGCCCCAACCTTCTCCGTTCTACAGATGTCCCTGTTCCCTACTGTTGTATTTCCCTCTTTCTCCCCCTCCCTTTATTACATGTATGTATTAGCCTTTATACAAGTCCAGACTATGTATACAAATATATATATAAATATATATATAAATATAAATATATAAATATATATATATATATATATATATAGAAATATATATATAGAAATATATATATATATATATATATATATATATATATATATATATATATATATATATATATATATACATACATATACATAAAATAAATATATATATATATATATATATTTATATATTTATTAGTATCTAAGTTGGCGCTCCAACCTAATGTGCGAATGTCATGACGTCATTGCCACGCATGTCCGCATTGCCTGCAAAGCTCCGGAGGGGCCATCTAGCAGTGCGTCATTATGGATGTTAAATTCAGATACTGTCACAAGTGTATGCAAAACTCAGTTACCAACCTGGTTTCACCCTTGTCGGGGCTTCATCAGGGCAACGCAGTGAGCCTTCCATACACTTATGTGAAACCGAATGATTTTCAGAGTCACACCAGTCATTATGCGACTTCATACCATCAGTGGAGAACCGCCAGTAAGGTGTCCCATACAGCTACTTCTGCACCTTACTGGGAGCGATAAGCACCATCTGCAACACGGTAACATTATCTCTGGTATCCACTCGCTATATGGAGTCGACCTGGATGCGTTTCGGAGTAACTAATTAGTATCTGTGATTTGGTGCTCCATCCTATTGTGCCGCTCTAACCTCCAACCTAACTCCATATAGTGAGTGGATACCAGAGATAATGTTACCGTGTGGCAGGCAGTGCTTATCGCTCCCAGTAAGGTGCAGCAAAAGCTGTATGAGCCACCTTACTGGCAGTTCCCCACTGATGGTATGAATTCGCATAATGACTGATATATATGTAAAATAAAATTAAAAAATAAAAAATAATATATATATATATAATTCCTCTAATTATATATTAGAGGATTATATATATATATTATAATTAATATATATATATATATAATTATTATATATATATTATAATATATTATATATAAAAATTTATATATAATAATTGTGTTCCTAATATATATTGTGTTCCTAATATGTGTTCCTAATAATGTGTTCCTAATTTGTGTTCCTAATATTCCTAATATGTGTTCCTAATATCCTAATATTGTGTTCCTAATATGTGTTCCTAATTATATATATATAAAAATCTCCTCCCTACATATATATATGTATATATATATATATATATATATAAATAAATAAATAATAATAAAATAAAATATATATATATATTTAAAAAAAATATATATATATATATACATATATATATAGAAGTAAAAAATATCTATTTTTATTTTTATTTTTTAAAAATACACATATATATATATATATATTTTTTTTTTTTAAATACATATTGTTACGGACGCGGTTTAGATGTTATTTACCGAGCGGTGGTATTGCCGCGACCTAACAGTTCCCCCGATTCTTCCCCAACTCACCCGATTCCACCCAAACGTTGACCAAATCGCGCTATGCTAAATCAATGATGGAAAGGACACAACGACTGGGATAGATGAAACGACGCAAGGGGTACAGTTCTCAAGACCTCCGGAGGAGGATATAATTACAGTGGTGGAGAAAAGGGGTAGATTACAAGGTAGTGAGGTAAAGACACAGAAGAGATAGGCACTTAATTACAGTCTTATCTTATCCCAGACAGACCACAGACAAACGGAACAAGGCTGACTTACACAGGGATTGATGGCAGGAAGGGACAGGTAGTCGATAGCACAAGGTGCACCTTGGCTCGGGGACAGGATAAAGCATGGTCCAGTCCAGAGATGCGGGGAGGCCTCACAGCGCTCGGAGGGTACGTCTTGCTTGCTCCAAGCTCAGCGCGCATCTGACGTCACCTCCCTCTTCCTGCGCATGCTCAGTGGGGAGTGACACGCCCTCGGCTGGTTGGCTCCGCCCCCCTGGGGCCGATCCGCCGCTTCCATTGGGTGCGGGGGTTACCGGGCTCCGCCCTTGACGAGGAGCTGACAGGGAGCCCCTATTTGGTAACCCCGTCGAGCACATGTTCGATGGCGGCTCGTTGGGAAGGCCTCATGCCCTCCCAACACCCCCTACCAACCAAGCCTGAGTGAGGACGCGCACTCCTTGTGCACGCCGCCGCCGTTGCTGTTGTTGTTGTTGCTGAACCGTGAGGAAGAGCTGCGGGGAGGTATTGGGAGGTCCTAAACTTCCTAACGGTGCCATACAATCACATTCTGGTGCAACGAAGGGTCAGAATTAATGGAAACGAGTCCTTAACTGACATAGACTAAGAATAACTAGCAAGATGTCCTATAGTTGTCTTACATGAGATGCGGTGAACCTGGGCACGACATTTAATGGGGGAAATAGGGGGAGGTCGGGTCTACAGAGTGTTGTTTACAGAAAATGGGACTAGGGAATGGGGGATTGGGGATAGTTGGGAAGTATTGAGGAAATAGGGGAATATTTACAAGCGGATATGGATGGATGCAAATCCCATATCCGCAACATTGCACCCTTCTCTACCTCGGGGCGTCTCGACCCGATAAATTTTTACCTACTTTAGTGTGGCACTCAGATGTAGTTCCCTCTACTATTAACTCAACCCTGAGTGCGACAGTTTTACAGATGTTCACAAATGAGTAAATATGTCCCCCTGCGACGTTGCACCCTTCTCCTAACAGAAACACACCCACAGGATAACCGAATCGCGGAAAGCATCCTCAAACTAAACATACAGCCGGTAGGGAGCATAATTTATACAAGACTGATATTTACACTACGATCCAGGACCTGTTCTTTGAGGAACACATGCAGATGTTATGCATAGGGAGAGCACGCATGCCAGCATCGATACACCAACCCACGAGTGCCCTGTGGCCCTACGGCCTTTAATAATGTGCAGAGCACCCCGTCCAAGCACCAAAAGCACCACCCCATACGCACAGTCAGCACCATCCAGTGCACCAATAAAGTGTTCAATAACCATGCACAATCAAGTGTCCATGGTCACCGGTGGTGTCGCAGCCGGCCGATGTTCTGCCGCTGGTCTTGCCTTCATGGAGTGCACTTGGCCTTCTGGCTTCTTTAGAAATAAAGAAAGGCGCCAACCGCGTCCATTTCTGAATTGTGGCCGTCAGGGGGGCCAACTAAAAGTGGTTCACCTGTATGGCATAGGTGCCACGTTGACCCAGAGGTCCATCCACGGGTGGTGCTTGACCGCAAAAGAACTGCGGTCCATTGTGGGCGGCCACAAAAATTGCGGTCCATATGGTGTATTGATCCAGGCAGCAAGCAGCGGAAGTACAGGCCCACAACTGCGGAGCCAGCACCTCTCTCTCCTCTCTCTCTGCCCCAAAGCCAGATCCTCGGAGGTGGGAGACAAAAGAAGACAAGTGAGTAAGGTGGTAAGGGCGCAAAAGTGCACGCAATTCAAGGTAATGCACACTGGGGGCACATGGGAACCAGGTGAGACAGGTACGTTCCTACCGTACGCCCCCCCCCCCCCCACCAGGTAACCTACATTGCCCCTCCCTTACCCCTTACTGTATCCACAAAACACAACACTACCCATAAACATCTACTTTACACATCAACAAACGTCCCTACTGTCTTCCCCGTTCCTCCCATAAACCAAATTCGTCTTCTCTCCCTCCTAACCAATCAAATTTGCCATTTCCAACTCTCATCAAAATCTGCCATCACCAATTCAACATCAAAATCTGCCATCACCAATTCATCATCAGTCCCTCCTAATGAGGGAGAGATGGAATCACCCCAATGTCTCATCCACGTCGTGATGCGTCTCACAAATCCACACAGTAATTCTCCTTTCCTGCAACACAGAACAAAGGAACACAGGTGTGGAGTCATCATCACCACCTCAGGTAAGTGGCTGCGTATGGTGCGACAGGTTCATCAATCCTAACTATTTCCTAAATGACTTTAACAACTTTACATTACCCGGGGTCTTTCTCCTGCCAAACCATTGGCCCTCATTACTCTATGTGGTTCGAAGAACCAAAATCCCATTGACCATCTGTGGTGCACACCATCAATTTGGGTCTCACTCCCCGATTCAACACTCGGTGCTCCCGCACAATTTCGGTGGCTGGGTCGTGTGACGCTCCCAGCTGGTCCGCCCACCTGCACACCTCCACCACTGTTGTTGCCTACCGAGCTCACCTGCTCCTCACCCTAACCTAACTAACTGGGGAAGGCCCTCTCGCACTCTCACCCCCTCAGTGCCCTCTCTGGCACGGGCTGCCCGATCCACACCCGGGATCCTCAGGCACCCACTGACACTAACGGCTCCCAGAGCCCACCTGCGGCCTCACCTGGCCGACATCTAACAGTGGCGGAGTGCCCAACCATTCACACTCATACTAACAGGCCACACGACCAGCCAATTTCACCACACCAATGCACCCATCCACAATACCATTCTACAACCGCACCACAAATGCCAATATCCAACCACAATTTACCTATACCTTCTAACTATTCTTTAAACTACCCTCCCCGGGTACTCGTGAAAAGGGGTCCTCTCTTCCCCCATCCACACCTTCGCACCATGCACACCACTCCGTACTACTTACTCCAACTCTCTCCACACCACTCATTCTCTGCTCCATATATTCCACACACCTGTGCTTGCACACCTGTGCTCTCATACTTGGTGCCGCCTGCACCCTTCTCTCCCCCAAGCGCATTCGCGCTGATCCACAACACTCACTACTCATACACTGCTCCACACACATGTCCAGTTCTCACACAGCATCATCTCATCTAACTACTCCCCTCTGAAACTTGCGCTTCCCCGTCTTCCCTTACACTCAGCGCTCCCACGTCATTATCAAACACACTAAACTATCTGCGTCCCCACTACAGGTAGCATTGTCACTAACTAATCTTAACGTCACCTAATGTCCTCTTCTAGGGCCCTACACACAATATCCTAACCCACCCGGGCTAGTTTTCACTGCCATCAACCCCATAATCTATAGCGCATTTGCCCCCATCATGGGAAGGGTGGCAGGGATGCCACCCTTACCCACCGTCATACGGCGCGAGTGGGACCTTGTGGGACCACCTCGTATGTGAGCCGTTGCCCGCCTGCCGGACCCCGTGCGTCGCCCCTTGCGGGGTCAGCGCGGGGCCGAACCGGCCGGGCCCCCACAGTACATTACCCCCAAGGGGCTCCCGTGCCTCCCCTGTCCCTCTAAAAACTACCCCTGTTGGTGTCGATGCATGGGTCACACTTCCGCAACCCGCTACCCATTCCATACCACCACAACCTTGCTCACTCACACCTCGCACCTCTCCCATCACCGGACCCTCTCGCTCGCACCCTCGTTCCATACCCTCCGGACCAGCCATACACCTCACTCTTGGCCTCTCACGAACATCCGGGTCCATCTCGACCCCCAAGCTTATTAAATCACCTGGCGCATCATACGCACGACCATATTGGTCACCACTTACACCGGGTCCTCTTTCTCTTCGCTTCTCCTCCATCACCTGCGAATCCCTCATCCGGTTAATGAGCACCTCATCACGATCCGAACACAGACTTTGGACCAATTCTTTTACTTCCTCCTTTATCTCTTTCTTATCCTCTCTCCGTCGCTTCTTAATTTCGCTCACCCCTTCTTCCACTTCTTCTAATTTCTGCTTCACCTCCTTCATCTCCTCGTGCGCCCCCTTAAGTTCTTCCTCTAACTCCACCTTATTTTTTTCTATGTGCTCCCGCACCTCCCGCTCTTTAACCTCCATCACCTCTACCACCTTGTTCATTTTCCTCGTCAGGTCCTCATGTACCGTCTGACACTCTTTTTTAATTACCCCTACGTCCTTTTTCATCTCCTTCTGTGTCGATTTTAAACCCTCTATTACTGCTGTGTTCTTCTTTACCTGGTCCCCCAACTCCTTTTGTCCCACTGTCAGCTGTTCTACTCCCAGCGTCAACTCCTCTATACCACCTTGCAATTTTACAGTCCCCTTTCTCACCTCCTTCTCCATGCGCTCCTTACAGTGCCTCACCGCCTCGCGCACTCCTCCGACCTCCTCACTCACACCTCTTCTGATCTCTTCTCCCATCACTTGCATCTCCTGCCTAGATGCCACCCTCATCTGCTCCATTTCCTCCCTGTGAGCATCCAATTTAGTTTCTACCCCCATTCTGACCCCCTCTATCTGCTGCCCCATTTTTTAAACTTCCCTTTCCGCTTGGTCCCTCATGTCCCTCAATTTGCCTTCCATACTGTTTTCTAACCCCTCTAACCCCTTTTTCATCCCTTCCATTTGATTCTCTTGAGCGGCCATTCTGTTTTCTACCCCCGTTAACCCATGTTTCACCCCTTCTATCCCATTGTCTAACCCCTCTAATTTAGCTTCTAGCCGTTCCCCCATTTCTCCCATTTTGCTCCCCATTCTGCCCCCCAATCGCTCACTATCAGCCCTCATTTGCTCACTCTGAGCATCCATCCGGTTCCCCATTACCCCCATCATTCTGCTTTCCATTTCTTCGCTATTCTTGTCCATAAGGGCCTTCATTTGTATAAAAAAAAGGTTCAAATCCACCAACGGCGCTGCTACGGTCGCAGGCGCGGTCGCCGTAGCCATGTGCGAGGCGCCATTTTGCGCACCTGTAACCTCGTGCGCGAGGACGCCATTTTGCGAACCTACCGACCTCACTGATTCGCTCTCCTCATGTTTCTCAATTTGGTCCTGGATCGACCCTGCCTCACTCTCCTCTACCGGAACCCAGCCGTCTTGATCTCCCATAGCGTGACTTTCAAAATTCGGGTTTTTTTTTGTAAAACAAAATCAAATTTCGGTACTTTATAATTTTGACCAAATTTTTTCCTAGATGTTTTTTAAAAATTTGGTTCGGCCCTCGAATCTCACTCCTCGACACCAATTGTTACGGTAATAACACAATTGGTGTCCAAAATTTGGGCTAAATAAATTTAGTCCCAGGTTCGAATCCCAACTCCTGACTACCAATTGTTACGAACGCGGTTTAGATGTTATTTACCGAGCGGTGGTATTGCCGCGACCTAACAGTTCCCCCGATTCTTCCCCAACTCACTCGATTCCACCCAAACGTTGACCAAATCGCGCTATGCTAAATCAATGATGGAAAGGACACAACGACTGGGATAGATGAAACGACGCAAGGGGTACAGTTCTCAAGACCTCCGGAGGAGCATATAATTACAGTGGTGGAGAAAAGGGGTAGATTACAAGGTAGTGAGGTAAAGACACAGAAGAGATAGGCACTTAATTACAGTCTTATCTTATCCCAGACAGACCACAGACAAACGGAACAAGGCTGACTTACACAGGGATTGATGGCAGGAAGGGACAGGTAGTCGATAGCACAAGGTGCACCTTGGCTTGGGGACAGGATAAAGCACGGTCCAGTCCAGAGATGCGGGGAGGCCTCACAGCACTCGGAGGGTACGTCTTGCTTGCTCCAAGCTCAGCGCGCATCTGACGTCACCTCCCTCTTCCTGCGCATGCTCAGCGGGGAGTGACACGCCCTCGGCTGGTTGGCTCCGCCCCCCTGGGGCCGATCCGCCGCTTCCATTGGGTGCGGGGGTTACCGGGCTCCGCCCTTGACGAGGAGCTGACAGGGAGCCCCTATTTGGTAACCCCGTCGAGCACATGTTCGATGGCGGCTCGTTGGGAAGGCCTCATGCCCTCCCAACACCCCCTACCAACCAAGCCGGAGTGAGAACGCGCACTCCCTGTGCACGCCGCCGCCGTTGCTGTTGTTGTTGTTGTTGTTGCTGAACCGTGAGGAAGAGCTGCGGGGAGGTATTGGGAGGTCCTAAACTTCCTAACGGTGCCATACAATCACATTCTGGTGCAACGAAGGGTCAGAATTAATGGAAACGAGTCCTTAACTGACATAGACTAAGAATAACTAGCAAGATGTCCTATAGTTGTCTTACATGAGATGCGGTGAACCTGGGCACGACATTTAATGGGGGAAATAGGGGGAGGTCGGGTCTACAGAGTGTTGTTTACAGAAAATGGGACTAGGGAATGGGGGATTGGGGATAGTTGGGAAGTATTGAGGAAATAGGGGAATATTTACAAGCGGATATGGATGGATGCAAATCCCATATCCGCAACAATATATATATATATAATTATATATGTATATTTTACTTCTATATATATATATATTTATTTATTTCTATATATATATATTGTTGCGGATATGGGATTTGCATCCATCCATATCCGCTTGTAAATATTCCCCTATTTCCTCAATACTTCCCAACTCTCCCCAATCCCCCATTCCCTAGTCCCATTTTCTGTAAACAACACTCTGTAGACCCGACCTTCCCCTATTTCCCCCATTAAATGTCGCACCCAGGTTCACCGCATCTCATGTAAGACAACTATAGGACATCTGGCGAGTTATTCTTAGTCTATGTCAGTTAAGGATTCGTTTCCATTAATTCTGACCCTTCGTTGCACCAGAATGTGATTGTATGGCACCGTTAGGAAGTTTAGGACCTCCCAATACCTCCCCGCAGCTCTTCCTCACAGTTCAGCAACAACAACAACAACAACAACAACAACAACAACACCGAGCGCAGGGAGTGCGCGTCCTCACTCCGGCTTGGTTGGTAGGGGTGGTGGGAGGGCACCCGGCCTTCCCAACGAGCCGCCATCGGACATGTGCTCGACGGGGTTACCAAACAGGGGCTCCCTGTCGGCTCCTCGTCAAGGGCGGAGCCCGGTAACCCCCGCACCCAATGGAAGCGGCGGACCGGCCCCAGTGGGGCGGAACCAACCAGCCGAGGGCGTGTCACTCCCCGCTGAGCATGCGCAGTGTGAGAGGGAGGTGACGTCAGATGCGCGCTGAGCTTGGAGCAAGCAAGACCACCTCCGAGCGCTGTGAGACCTCCCTGCATCTTTTGAACCGTGCTTTATCCTGTCCCCGAGCCAAGGTGCACCTTGTGCCATCGACCTACCTGTCCCTTCCTGCCATCAATCCCTGTGTAAGTCTACCTTGTCCGTTTGTCCGTGGTCTGTCGGGGAATAGATAAGACTGCATTTAAGTGCCCATCTCTTCTGTGTCTTTACCTCACTCTGCCTTGTAATCTACCCCCTTTTCTCCACCACTGTAATTATACCCTCCTCCGGAGGTCTTGAGAACTGTACCCCCCTTGCGTCGTTTCCTCTTTCCCAGTCATCGTGTCCTTTCCATCATTGATTTAGCATAGCGCGATTTGGCCAACGTCTGGGTGAATCGGGTGAGTGTAAGGGAAGAAACGGGGAGCAACTGTTCGGCCGCGGTGACCGCCGCTCGGTAAATAACATCCAATCCGCGGTCCGTAACAACTGGTGTCTGGGAGTGAGATACGAGGCCCGAACACAATTTTTTTTTTAAAAACATCTAGACAAAATTTGGTCAAAATTATAAAGTACTGAAATTGCTTTTGTTTTACAAAAACCCGAATTTTGAAAGTCGCGCTATGGGAGATCAAGACGGCTGGGTTCCGGTAGAGGAGAGTGAGGCAGGGTCGATCCAGGACCAAATTGAGGGACATGAGGTGAGCGAAGCAGTGAGGGCGGCAGGTTTGCAAAATGGCGGCGCTAGGCATGGGGAAGAGGAGCGCGAACAACAGGTCGGCGCCGCGCAGGGGATAGCGGTAGCTGTACCCGTGCTGCCGATGGACATGCAAGTCCTCATGGCGCAACTAGGGGCCCTGTTGGCCCAGAATAGCGAGAAATTGAGGGATGACATGGGAAACCAGATCGGGGGTTTAAGGAATGACATGGGGTCCAATAGCGAGAAATTGAGGGAGGACATGGGGGCCCAGATCGGAGGGTTAGGGAGTAGAATAGAGGGATTAGACAATAGATTAGGGGAAATACAGGAGGGGTTAACGGGGGTAGAAAACAGAATGGCCGCTCAAGAGAATCAAATGGAAGGGATGAAAAAGGGGTTAGAGGGGTTAGAAAACAGTATGGAAGGCAAATTGAGGGACATGAGGGACCAAGCGGAAAGGGAAGTTAAACAAATGGGGCAGCAGATAGAGGGGGTCAGAATGGGGGTAGAAACTAGATTGGATGCTCACAGGGAGGAAATGGAGCAGATGAGGGTGGCATCTGGGCAGGAGATGCAAGTGATGGGAGGGGAGAGCAGAAGAGGTGTGAGTGAGGAGGTCGGAGGAGTGCGCGAGGAGGTGAGGCACTGTGAGGAGCGCATGGAGAAGGAGGTGAGAAAGGGGACTGTAAAATTGCAAGGTGGTATAGAGGAGTTGACGCTGGGAGTGGAACAGCTGACGGAGGGACAAAAAGAACTAACGGAGCAGGTTCAAAGGAACACTGCGGTACTAGGAGGGTTAAAAGCGACACAAAGCGACATAAAAAATGACTTGATAGCGACACAGAGGCAATGTCAGATGGTACGTGAGGGACTGACAACGAGGTTGGACGAGGTGACAGAGGTAATGGAGACGAAGGACCGGCAGGTGAGGACTCACATAGAAACGGTCAAGGTAGCCTTAGAGGACGAACTTGAGGAGACGCACCAGGAAATAAAAGAGGTGAAGCAGAAATTAGAAGAAGTGGAAGAAGGGGTGAGCGAAATTAAGAAGCGACGGAGAGGGGATAAGAAAGAGATAAAAGAGGAAGTAAAAGAATTGGTCCAAAGTCTGTGTTCGGATCGTGATGATGTGCTCATTAACCGGATGAGGGATTCGCAGGTGATGGAGGAGAAGCGAAGAGAAAGAGGACCCGGTGTAAGTGGTGACCAATATGGTCGTGCGTATGATGCGCCAGGTGATTTAATAAGCTTGGGGGTCGAGATGGACCCGGGTGTTCGTGAGAGGCCGTTGGTGAAGTGTGCGACAGGTCTGGTGTGTGAAAAAGGAGGTGTGCGAGAAAGTCCGACTCTGGGGTGTGTGAGGAAAAAGTGCGCGCCAAGGAGTGAGTGTGCTGTCGAGAGTGAGTCGGTCGTAGCGCGTGTGCGAGGGAGCACATGGAAGCGCGTAGTGAGGAGTGTTACAGAGGATGTAACGGAAGCAAGCACACCTGTGGTGAGTGTTACAGAGGATGTAACGGGAGGGTGTGCGCGAGAAAGGGGTGTAACGGACGGGTGCATGAGGAAAGAGTGCGCTGTCCAGAGTGGAGGTGAGAGTAGTAAGAGTGAAACGGAGCGTGATTTGGTTGTGGCAGGTGAGAGAGGATGTACAACTGGAATGGAAGGATGCACACCTGGAATGGTAGAGCGTGTGTGGGAATGCACACTTAAGTTGGTAGTGAGGCACGTGGTTGGGTGTGCGAGTGAGAGCACACCTGTGGTTGTCACAGAGGAGGTGACCGAGGAGGGGGCGCGAAGAGGTGTGTTGGTGAGGTGTGCGAGCGACGAATGTGTGCCAAGGTGTTCGGTGGTCAGGTGTGTGACCAAGTCTGTGAGCGGAATGAGTGTACCTGGGTGTGGAAGAGAAGGTGCAAGGACGAGGAGCATGGGAACAGCTGGATGTATGAGCAAGGAACGGGCTGCAGGGTGTAAGCATGCAGGTGAGGCATCGACGGTAACCGGGTTAGCGGTTAGAATGACATTTAGCCGAATCGGGCCCTCGGTGCGCGCCGAGCAGCTTCGCGTGCCGCGAGGACCAGCGGGGATCCGATCCACGGCGGTTTCGAAAGAACCGCCGTACGCGATCCACGCCGGGCCGCGCTTTGAACGGCCGCGTCCGTGCTCCATTAAGCGGAGCGGGCAGCCCGATAGGGAGGGTCGTCATGGCGACCCCTTTTTGTTGAGGCGTTCCGGCAGGTCGAGATCGGGCCATGGGATGGCTCCGTGCCGAGGTGGTGCGTGGGATCTCGGCCCGGGTAAGCGTCCTTCCCTTCACCGAGTGTCGGACGCACCCAGCCTCCGGCACCAAAGAACCCGCATTCATTGCTCGGCTGTACGAAGCCGAGCTTTAGAAGTGAATTGGCGCACCGAGAGGATCTAGTAAGTAGACGGGTGATGAGGTTAGTGTTTTGGACCCAAAATTAGAAAAAGGCAAAATTTGATGATTGGCAAAGGATTGGCAGAGTGATGATTGGTAATGGTACAGTGATTGGCAGATGATTGGCAAATTTTTGATTGGCTGAAATTTGATGTGCAAAATTGGTAGTGGGAGGTGCCTGATGTGGTGGGATGGCAATTCTGTCATCCCTCACAAAGGGGGGCAAAGGAGCACTAGTTTTATGGGGTTGATGGCAGTGAAAACTAGCCCGGGTGGGTTAGGATATTGTGTGGAGGGACCTAGAAGATGACATTAGGTAACGTTAAGATTAGTTAGTGACAAGGATACCTGTAGTGGGGACGCAGGGAGATTAGTGTGGATGATAATGACGTGGTATGTGCTTAGTTTAAAGGGAAGACGGGGAGCACTAAGTTAGCAAGGCAACAGGTAGTTCAGATGATGCCGTGTGAGTGTTGGAGGTGTATAGAAGAGTATTGTGAAAAGTGTGTGAGGAACAGGTGTGATTGCACAGGTGTGCAACTGGACAGGTGGATGGAGCAGTGTTTGAGTGATGGTGATGGGAGTTGTATTGACCAAATGGTCCAGGGAGAGAAGGGTGCAGGCGGCACCAAGTATGAGAGCACAGGTGTGCAAGTACAGGTGTGTGGAATATATGGAGCAGAGAATAAGTGGTGTGGAGAGAGTTGGAGTAAGTGGTACGGAGTGGTGTGCGTGGTGCGAAGGTGTGAATGGGGGAAGAGTGGACCCCCATCACGGATACCCGGGGCGGGCGGGTAGTGTAAGTGTTAGGTAGAGGGTATAGGTAAATTGTGGTTGGATATTGGGATCTGTGGTGCGGGTGGAAGAATGATGATTGGATGGGTGCATTCGTGTTGTGGAAATGGCTGGGCGTGTAGCCTGTTAGTGTGTGTAGTTGGTTTGGGCACTCCACCACTGTGAGGATGTCGGCCAGGTGAGGCCGCATGTGGGCTCTGGGAGCCGGTAGTAGTTGTTGCGGATGGGGCCCGAGGATCCGGAGGACGGACCCGGGTAGCCCAGTGCCAGAGGGCACCGAGTGGGGTGACAGAGCCAGGAGGGGCCTTCCCCAGTTAGTTAGGTTAGGGTGAGGAGCTAGGTAAGCTCGGGTGGCAACTGCAGTGGTGGAGGTGTGCAGGTGGGTAGACTTGCTGGGAGAGCTACACGTCGCAGCCCAGAAATTGTGCAAGGGCACCGGGAGATGAATCGGGGGAGTGAGACCCTAAATTGAGAAGCACCACAGTTTGGTCAATGGGAATTGGTTTTTAGAACCCATAGTGTAAGTTGGCCAATGGATTGGCAGGGAAAGACCCCGGGTAATGTAAAGTTGTTAAAGTCATTTAGGAAATAGTTAGGATTGATGAACCTGTCGCAACATACGCAGCCACTTACCTGAGGTGATGATGATGACTCCACACCTGTGTTTCCTTTGTTTTGTGTTGCAGGAAAGGAGAATTGCTGTTTGGATTTGTGAGATGCATCACGACGTGGATGAGACATTGGGGTGATTCCATCTCTCCCTCCTTAGGAGGGACTGATGATGAATTGGTGATGGCAAATTTTGATGTTGAGTTGGAGATGGCAAATTTTGATGAGAGTTGGAAATGGCAAATTTGATTGGTTAGGAGGGAGAGAAGACGAATTTGGTTTATGGGAGGAACGGGGAAGACAGTAGGGATGTTTGTTGATGTGTAAAGTAGATGTTTATGGGTAGTGTTGTGTTTTGTGGATACAGTAAGGGGTAAGGGAGGGGCAATGTAGGTTACCTGGTGGGGGGGGGGCGTACGGTAGGAACGTACCTGTCTCACCTGGTTCCCATGTGCCCCCAGTGTGCATTACCTTGTATTGCGTGCACTTTTGCGCCCTTACCACCTTACTCACTTTTCTTCTTTTGTCTCCCACCTCCGAGGATCTGGCTTTTGGGCAGAGAGAGAGAGAGGTGCTGGCTCCGCAGTTGTGGGCCTGTACTTCCGCTGCTTGCTGCCTGGATCGATACACCATATGGACCGCAATTTTTGTGGCCGCCCACAATGGACCGCAGTTCCTTTGCGGTCAAGCACCACCCGTTGATGGACCTCTGGGTCAACGTGGCACCTATGCCATACAGGTGAACCACTTTTAGTTGGCCCCCCTGACGGCCACAATTCAGAAATGGACGCGGTTGGCGCCTTTCTTTATTTCTAAAAAAGCCAGAAGGCCAAGTGCACTCCATGAAGGCAAGACCAGCGGCAGAACATCGGCCGGCTGCGACACCACCGGTGACCATGGACACTTGATTGTGCATTTTTATGAACACTTTATTGGTGCACCGGATGGTGCTCACTGTGCATAAGGGGGGTGGTGCTTTTGGTGCTTGGAAGGGGTGCTCTGCACATTATTAAAGGCTGTAGGGCCACAGGGCACTCGTGGGTTGGTGTATCGATGCTGGCATGCGTGCTCTCCCTATGCATAACATCTGCATGTGTTCCTCAAAGAACAGGTCCTGGATCGTCGTGTAAATATCAGTGTAGTCTTGTATAAATGATGCTACCTACCGGCTGTATGTTTAGTTTGAGGATGCGTTCCGCGATTCGGTTATCCTGTGGGTGTGTTTCTGTTAGGAGAAGGGTGCAACGTCGCAGGGGGACATATTTACTCATTTGTGAACATCTGTAAAACTGTCGCACTCAGGGTTGAGTTAATAGTAGAGGGAACTACATCTGAGTGCCACACTAAAGTAGGTAAAAATTTATCGGGTCGGGGCCCGAGGTCGAGAAGGGTGCAGTGTTGCGGATATGGGATTTGCATCCATCCATATCCGCTTGTAAATATTCCCCTATTTCCTCAATACTTCCCAACTCTCCCCAATCCCCCATTCCCTAGTCCCATTGTCTGTAAACAACACTCTGTAGACCCGACCTCCCCCTATTTCCCCCATTAAATGTCGCACCCAGGTTCACCGCATCTCATGTAAGACAACTATAGGACATCTTGCTAGTTATTCTTAGTCTATGTCAGTTAAGGATTCGTTTCCATTAATTCTGACCCTTCGTTGCACCAGAATGTGATTGTATGGCACCGTTAGGAAGTTTAGGACCTCCCAATACCTCCCCGCAGCTCTTCCTCACAGTTCAGCAACAACAACAACAACAACAACAACACCGAGCGCAGGGAGTGTGCGTCCTCACTCCGGCTTGGTTGGTAGGGGTGGTGGGAGGGCACCAGGCCTTCCCAACGAGCCGCCATCGGACATGTGCTCGACGGGGTTACCAAACAGGGGCTCCCTGTCGGCTCCTCATCAAGGGCGGAGCCCGGTAACCCCTGCACCCAATGGAAGCGGTGGACCGGCCCCAGTGGGGCGGAATCAACCAGCCGAGGGCGTGTCACTCCCCGCTGAGCATGCGCAGTGAGAGGGAGGTGACGTCAGATGCGCGCTGAGCTTGGAGCAAGCAAGACCACCTCCGAGCGCTGTGAGACCTCCCTGCATCTTTTGAACCGTGCTTTATCCTGTCCCCGAGCCAAGGTGCACCTTGTGCCATCGACCTACCTGTCCCTTCCTGCCATCAATCCCTGTGTAAGTCTACCTTGTCCGTTTGTCCGTGGTCTGTCAGGGAATAGATAAGACTGCATTTAAGTGCCCATCTCTTCTGTGTCTTTACCTCACTCTGCCTTGTAATCTACTCCCTTTTCTCCACCACTGTAATTATACCCTCCTCCGGAGGTCTTGAGAACTGTACCCCCCTTGCGTCGTTTCCTCTTTCCCAGTCGTCGTGTCCTTTCCATCATTGATTTAGCATAGCGCGATTTGGCCAACGTCTGGGTGAATCGGGTGAGTGTAAGGGAAGAAACGGGGAGCAACTGTTCGGCCGCGGTGACCTCCGCTCGGTAAATAACATCCAATCCGCGGTCCGTAACAATATATATATATAATTATATATATATTTTTATTATTATTTATATATATATATATATATATATAAATAAATAATAAAAATATATATATATATATAATAGTATATATATATATATATATATGTATATGTATGTATATATATATATATATATATATATATATATATTGTTACGGACGCGGTTAAAGATGTTATATTTGCCGAGCGGAGGCTCCACGACTGAACAGTTATTCCCCGACTCTAAAACCCGATTGACCCCAAACTTTGGCCGGATCGCGCCACCGCTATTCAATCGGGAAAACTCTAAAGTGACCGAATGCAAAGAGGAAAAGGAATAAGACGAGAAAAGGGTTGAAAATACTACTAAATTTATTTACTATTTACAGGCTCAACATAACCAAGGAAGAAGGAAAGATAAGAAAATAATTTACAGAAGATATTAGAGACACAGTGCAACGCTAGCTTACCTACAGTCTTAATTAACCCAGGGACAGAACAAACAAGGACAGACTCACGCGGGGAATGATGATAGGACTGGCAGGAGGTGAATGGCTGGAGGGAGAGGAAGGTCCACGGGTACTGCAGCACGATCGGCGCGTTTAGCAGCCGTCGTTCTTTCGCGGCCCTGCTCAAGAACTGCCGTCAAGGCCCCAAGCTGCTGTGGCTCGAGCTGCTGTAAATACCGTTTCGGTGGCTCGAGCTGCAGCTCAACTCTGGACTTCTCTCGGACTCAACTCAAAGCGCCTCTCTTGGACTCAACTCAAAGCGCATCTCTTGGACCCAACTGCTTGGACTCCCTCTCATCTGCGCTTGGGAATGCCCCGCCGGCGGGTTATATAGGCCCCGCCCCTCAACCTTTTCGAACCTCCCCCAAACGTTCTCTCTCCGCCCTCTCAAGCCAAACCCCTGGCTCATGGTTGGTCGAGTGGGGCTGGCTCACTCCTCCCCTCTATGACGAGGTGGAGACACGCCTTTCTTCTCCGACCCTGCCTCGTGGTCAATGGCGGCAATTGGAGGGGAGGTAATTGCCAATCGACGAAAAGGGGGAATGGAGGTTTTGGGAATGGGAATGAAGGGAATCTATCTCTTTCACTTGGTGCAATGGAGTATTTAAGTTAATGGGAGACACAGCCTTACTCTAAGACACATAATAAGATATAAGCTACTGAACAGGGGTATTCTATGATTGGCTGATGTGTATGCTTTTGGACTAATTATGGGACGCCCTTTGACCTTTACACAACTCCGGAGGCAGGAGGCGCAGAATAAACAATAATAATAATACACACAATCAAAAAAAATACAGTCCTTATATCCGCAACAATATATTATATATATATATATATATATATATATATATATATATATATATATATATATATATATATAAAACACAGTTTGTGTGTGTGTGTGTGTGTGTAATGTTACCGATAGAATCCTAAACGGAGAGGCTCACGTGCTTGATATTTGGCATAGACATGGCCATTGAGCCCGGGAAGAACATGGCTGACCTAAAAAAAAATATTTCATAATATTTTTTTACCATATTTTTACCTCAGTGCATTTCAGCGAGGAATATTATGCACGGAATCTGAGGCGGTGGCAGAGCAGCGCGCTGATTCGCTCAGAGCGATCATGTGATGTTCCTTGCCGCCATAAACTCAGTTACGCGTTCGCACGTATTTCAGAGCGAAAAGCGATTGCGTTTTTTTCACATTTCAGCGAGTAACATTGCCATTCACACCACATAGGTTTTTTTTTCTTTCATCTTGACGAGATCCATATTTTTTATTCATATTTACCTCAGCACATTTCAGCGAGGAATATTATACACGGATTCTGAGCAGGTGGCAGAGCAGCGCGCTGATTCGCTCAGAGCGATCACGTGATGTTCCTTGCCACCATAAACTCACAGTTACGCGTTCGCACGTAATTCACACGTTCAAAACAAACGAGATCCGCGAAGCGAGTTGGTCGAGTCGTGCTAACCAAGATGGCGACACGGCGGTTTCACTTTTCACGGAGTATGAGCGTTCTATATATTTTCAATTCAGTGTGCCCGACTCGCTCACGTACTTGATTTGTGGCATAGACATGGCCATTGGGCCTTCATGGTGTAATTTGTGCGAGGCTTTTGTCCGAGTGAGCTTGAGTCGAGACCTGGTGAATGTACGGGTTGGGAATGTACGGGTCTCCCTTCCCCCGCCCGGCAACGCCGGTACTGGAGGGCGTCACAGGATCGGTGAGTCTCCAAAATCCGCTTCATGCTGTTGCGAAGATGCAGGACGATGTCGCGATTGTTGTGCTGCTCTCCGACCATGAGAACTGCAACGTCATTGTTGACTGGCCCTCCCCTTCCCTCCCCCTTCCCCCTCCCCCCTCCCCTCCCCCTCCCTTGTCCCCCTCCTCCTTCCCCCTCCACCCTACCCCTTCCCCCCTACCCCTTCCCCCTCCCCCTCCCCCTCCCCCTCTACCTCTCCCCCTCTCCCCCTCCTACTCCCCTCCTCTCCTCTCCCTCCCCCCCTCCCCCCTCCCCTCTTCTCCCCTCCCCCTCCCCCCCCTCTTCTCCCCTCCCCCCACTCTCCTCCTCCCCCCCGTTCCCCTCCCCTCCACCTTCCCCCTCCCCTCCCCTCCGCCGCCCGGCAATGCCGGGTACTTCTGCTAGTATATAATTAAAAATAAAAATATATACATAAAAAAATATATATATAATAATAAAATAAAATATATATATATAAATAAAAATATAAATATATACATTAAAATATATATATATCTCAAATGTTGTGTTTGTGTCCTTCCCCCTCTCTCCCCATCTTGTCTACCGCTCCCGATGTTATTTGTTTTATGTGTCTGTTTGTCTTTCTGTGTGATTAATGTTCGCTCTTTCACGAGCCTCGATCTTGTATACCAAAATATATATATATATATATATATATATATATATATATATATATATATATATATACATATATAATATATAGAAGTCAAAAAATATATATATATATATATTTAAAAAATACACATATATATATATATTTTTTTTTTTTAATATATATATATATATTTTTTTACTTCTATATATATATTTTTTTTTTATGTATATATTTTTATTTATATATGTATATATTTATTTATATATATATTGTTGTGGATTTGAGAATTGTGTTTTTGTTGTGTGTAAATATCACCCTCCGTGTTGTGTGTAAAGGTCAAAGGTCGTCCCTTAGTTAGTCCATATACAATCACGCAGCAAATCATAGATTTCCCTTTTCAATAGTTATCTCCTTATTATGTGTATTAGTTTAAGGCTCTGTCTTCCATTAATGGACACTGCATTGCACCGAATTGAAATAAGGTAGATTCCCTTCCAATTCCCCATTTGTCAGCAATTGCCAACTGCACTCCACCATTAGCCACGAGGTAATTTCGGAGAAGAAAGGCGTGTCTCCGCCATCGTCATCGGAAGGTGGAGCCAGTGAGCCCCCACCCGCCAATCGGGACTGGTGAGATACCAGCACGGGCGTGGCGCGGGTTGATCGTGAGGCGCGATATAAAAGTGCCCGCGCAAGCCTTTTGAAGAGATGCGGCAGATGAGTCTTTGGGAAGCACGCGACGCACCCCCATCTGAGACAATTGAGGAAGTGGATGACCAAGGGAGCCCCCCATGAACCAACGAGCTTGGAGACCATCGCCGTTTTGACCACGGCAGCTTGAGCGGTGACGGCAGCTGCAGCCAAAAGCAACGTCGCCGTACGAGAGACGGTTGAGGAGAGTCGGCGGTTGCTCAACTCGGGCCGTGATCATACCAACCACCCGCATCCTCCCCGCCTTGTGATCCCGCCTCGTCCGTCCAGCCATTCCTCTGCTCCAGCTGAACCTTCCTCTCCTTCCAGTCCTTCGTTCCTGCCTTCATCCCCCATGTAAGTGTGCTTGTAGTCTGCCTTTTGTCTTGTCCTGGGGTGAAGTAAGACCGTTTAGTTAAGCTAGTGTTGCACTGTGTCCTTCTGGTCTGTCCCTCTTTCTGCCTTTATTTTATTATCCTTCCTCCTCCTTGGTTTCTTTTGAATTGTAAATAGTAGTAATAAATTATATTGGTATTTCCTACTTCTGTCTTCCTCTTCTTCACATCCATCGTCTTTGTGATTTCCCTCATTGAAAACCTGTGGCGCAATTTTGGCCAACGTTCAGGATCGGGTTAGTCTCTGCTAATGGTTCGTGCCGCGGTTGCTAAACCGCTCGGCAATTAACATCTGTCCGCGGTCACGAACCAGGTTGTGCACCTGCCTCTTCGGGGGTAGCTGTGCAACTTCAGGACTCACGTCGGTCAGTCAAAGACAAGGGAGTTGATCCCCCCTTGATAAGGGGAAAAAGGCCGACGGAGAGATCCGTAACAAATTGGTGTCAGGAGCGAGATTCGGACCTGAAGCGTGCTTAGCGCGCTCAAAATTACGGGTGGCCCACAATTTTGTATTTATAACATCTAAATTAAAAATCGCGCTGTGGATGGTCAAGGCGACAGGATGCCAGTGGGGGAATTAGAAGAGGGGTTAGGGGTAACCCAGGACCAGAGGGAGGAAATGGAGGAGAAGAGAAATGAGGATGTGGATGCGGAGGTATCAGGTGCGCAAGATGGCGCCCTCGCGCACGTGGTTGGAGGGGCACAGAATGGCGGCTCGCACATGGCTACGGCGGCCGCACCCACTGCACAAGTGGGAGGGATGGTCCAGATGCAGGCCCTCATGGAGCAATTTATGGCACAAATGCAGGCGTCCCTCAACCTGCAGGAGGACAAAGCAAGGGCGGAAATCAGAGAAATGAGGGACGAAGCGAGGGGTACCAGTGCCCAAATTGGGAAGATAGACAGCAAATTTGAGGGGTTAGACAATAAATTTGAGAGGCTAGGTGGCAAAATGGAGCGAATCGGCAAAATTGGGGACAGAATGGGTGACCGCATGCAAAAATGTGGGGAGACCATGGATCGCATGGTGGGCGAGGGGGTCCCAAGGGTGCACGACGAGGTAAAGCGAGTCGAGGAGCACTGGTTGGGCGAAGTGGAGAAAAGCACGGGTAACTGGACCGGGGTAGAAATCGCGACCCGGGGTATGGGGCAGCCGGCGACCGCTGAGGTAGAAGAGGGAATTTTAATAAAGCCAGCGGTCGTCGTGGTGAATAAAGAAAAAGCAGTAGTGGGTATAATTGAAATTGAAGAGACGACGGAGGTAGCCCAGCAGTTGGAGGAAGGAATGGAAACTGTACAAAGTCCGTGCTCACATCACGATGCTGTGCTTAATAATCCTCATAAAGATTTGCAGGTGTTGGTGCAGGGAGGAAGAAGAACCCCGAAGGTGAGACTGTATGTGGGGCCGGGAGATTTTGTAAGAGGATGTCTGGCGCGAAGAGAATTGTCGCGCGATTGGGGTCAATATGGCACCCGGGCGTTTGTGGGAGGTCCGAGGGGCGTGGTGTACGAAAGAATGGCACGCTTGTGAAAAAAAAGTGTGACACTGAGGGTGAACGTGTTATAAAGTGTACGTGCGAGGGTGAGAGTGACCCGGAGAGTGAGTTGGTGGAGGAGCGGGTGCGAGAATGCATGCTTGGGATGAGTGTGCGAGGAAGCACACCTGAGTTGGTTGTGGCGCGTGTGCGGGAGGGCACATCGGAGCGCGTTAGTGGGTGGATGCAAGAGTGCACGCCCATGGTGAGTGTTACGGAGGACGTAACGGAGGAGAGGTGTGGAACAAAGTGTGCGAACGGCGAGTGTGCGCAAGAGGGTGCGCGAGAGGTGTGGTGTGTAACAGGGAGTGCGGTGATGGAATGGACGGAGTGTGTGGGATGCACTGGAGGCGCCGAGACGCCGGGTTTTGTGGGTGTCAAAAGGGTCGCATGTGTGTGTGGGCATGCGAGTAAGGCGTCGACGTTAACCGGGTTAGCAGTTAGGGCGACGGATAGCCGAGGCGAGCACTCGGGGCGCGGTGTGCTTTGTTGGATGCTAGGCCCGGCGCGGATCGATGCTGCATCGCTTCTCTTTGAAGCGCCGTTGCCGATTCGGGCTTGGCCCCGCCCTGCACGGTCGAGTCCGGGCCTTGTCGGGCAAGGCGACTGGTCCGGTTCAGGTACAGGTTGGAGGAAGCGGAACGGTGCCCCTTGGTGGGGCGGGGTTCCGACCGGGCGAGATTGAGCCATCGGGCCGGGGACCGCAAGGTGCCGCGCCGAGATGGTGCGTGGAATCTCGGCCCGACCAAACCGCCTCCCTTGCACTGAATGCCGGACGGATTCAACCTGCAGGCGACCAAACCACCCGAATTCATTGCTCGGCTTTGCGAAGCCGGGCTTTGAAAATATAACGACGCACCGAGGCCCAAGTTAAAGGACATTTGGTAGGAATAGGGAATTCGTGATTGAAAAAAAAAAAAATTGTGATTGGTTGAAATTGGATGAGCAAAATTTGTAGTGAAAGATGCCCGATGTGGTGGGATGGCAACTCTGCCATCCCTCACAATGGGGCAAAGGAGCTATAGGTTTATGGGGTTTATGGCAGTGAAAACTAGCCCGGGAGGGTTAGGATAAAGTGTGTAGGGATCTAGAGAATGACCATAGGTAACGGTAAGGTTAAGTAGCAACATTGGACAGGTAGTGGGCACATAGAGAGGGTAGTTGGATTATAATGACGAGGGAGCGCAATAATGTAAGGGGCGACTGGGAAGCGCGAGTTTCAGAGGGGAGTAGTTAGATCAGATGATGCCGAGTGTTTGAGGATCGAAAGTGTATTGAGCAGTGTATGAGTGAGTAATGGTGATTGAGTGTTGTGTTGAGCAAATGGTCCTGGAGGAAGGAGGGTGCAGGAAGCACCAGGTGTGATGGCACAGGTGTGCAAATACAGGTGTATTGAGAATGGTTGTGGGGAATACATGGAGTATGGAATATATGGAGTATGGAATGGATGGTATGGAGTGAGTATGGTGAAAACTGTGGAGTGGAGTGGATGGTGCGAAGGCAGTGGATGGGGAGGATGGACCCCATCACGAATACCCAGGGAGGGTAGTTTAAGAGTTAGGTAGGGGGTAGGTAAATTGTGGCTGGATATTGGCATCTGTGGTGCGTGGCGGAAGAATGGTGTTTGGATGGGTGCATTAGTGACGTGGAAATGGCTGGGCGTGTGGCCTGTTAGTGTGTGTAGTTTAATGGGCACTCCACCACTGTGAGGATGTCGGCCAGGTGAGGCCGCAGGTGGGCTCTGGGAGCCGTTAGAGTTGTGGATGGGGCCCGAGGATCCGGAGGACGGACCCGGGTAGCCCAGTGCCAGAGAGGGCACCGAGTGGGGAGAGCGCTAGAGGGCCTTCCCCAGTTAGATAGGTAGGGTGAGGAGCAGGTAAGCTCGGAGCCAACTGCAGTGGTGGAGGTGTGCAGGTGGGTAGACCTGCTGGGAGAGCCACACGACCCAGTCCTGAAATTGTGCAAGGGCACAGGGAGTTGAATCGGGGGAGTGAGACCCCAAATTGATGAAGCACCACAGTTTGGTCAATGGGAATTTGGTTCTTAAAACCGCATGGAGTAAGTTGGCCAATGGATTGGCAGGGAAAGACCCCGGGTAGTGTAAAGTGTGTTAATGTCATTTAGAAGATAGTTAGGATTGAAATCTCCTCGCACCATCCGCATCCACTCACCTGAGACGATGACGTAACTCCACACCATGCCATGTTTTGTTATTTTTCTGTGCAAATGTTTGGATTGTGAGATGCATCATGACGTGGGTGTGACATTGTGTGATGTTCCATCTCTTCCTCCTTAAGAGGGATTGATGATGAATTGGTGATGGCAAATTTTGGATTAGAGGGATTGTGGTGACGAATTTGCTATAGGGGAAATATGGGGAAGACGAGACAGTAGTGACGAATTTGTAAATGTGTAGGTTTTTGTAAATACAGGGAGGGGCAAGGGGGGTAGTGTAGGTCACATGTGGGGGGGCGTACGGTAGGGACGAGCTTTCTCACTTCGCTCTCCATATGCACCTCATTCTGCATTACCTTGTTTGATGTGTACCCTTGCGCCCTGACCCTTTACTCACCTGTCTTCTGTTCCCCTGTCTCCCACCCGAGGACTGTGCTCTCTGGGCACTGAGGGGAGCGTGCGTGAGTCCGCCCTTGTGTGCCCGAACTCTCGCAACCACAGCTGCCTGCATCGATGCACCACTTATGGACCACATGTCTGTGGCTGAGCACCACTTATGGACCCCACTGGTTGGGGCATGGCCCCTCTGCTGGAACCGGCCATGATGGCCCAAGATCTTGCTGGCGGACCTCGGTAACGTGGCACCTATGCTATACAGGTGAACCACCCCTAGTCGGTCCCTGTGGGCCATAAATAAAAACGGACACATTTGGTGCTTTTATTTCCACCAAATAGGCCGCCAGCAAAGAAGAAAGACAACATCTGGAAGAACGACAATAGCCAGCAGAGGGAGCCGAAGAGCAAGACACCAACAGGGGTTTGTTGTTTATTATGAACTGTGGTGACTGTGCACTCCGGTGCGTTTTGGTGCATTATGGTGCATTGATATTGGTGCTGGGGCGTCGATGCAGGGCAGGCTGTCTCCCCCCCAAAAAGAACAATCACAGGTCCTGGGTTAGTTTTGTAAATACCAGCATCAATTGTAAATAATGCTCCCCACCGTAAATGTGTAGTTTGAAAACCATTCCGCAATTCGGTTAGCTGTGGGTGTAAATCTGTTAGGCAGGGGAAAATGCAGCAGGGGGACATACTTATTTGTGTTTTAAAACTGTCACACTCAGGGTCAGGTTAAATGTAGAGGGAACTACACCTACGTGCCACACTAAAGGTAAAAGTTTAATAGGCCCGGGACGTGCCTAAGAGGATGAGGGTGCAGTGTTGTGGATTTGAGAATTGTGTTTTTTTTGTGTGTAAATATCACCCTCCGTGTTGTGTTTAAAGGTCAAAGGTCGTCCCTTAGTTAGTCCATATACAATCACGTAGCAAATCATAGATTTCCCTTTTCAGTAGTTATCTCCTTATTATGTGTATTAGTTTAAGGCTCTGTCTTCCATTAATGGACACTGCATTGCACCGAATTGAAATAAGGTAGATTCCCTTCCAATTCCCCATTTGTCAGCAATTGCCAACTGCACTCCACCATTAGCCACGAGGTAATTTCGGAGAAGAAAGGCGTGTCTCCGCCATCGTCATCGGAGGTGGAGTCAGCGAACCCCCACCCGCCAATCGGGACTGGTGAGATACCAGCACGGGCATGGCGCGGGTTGATCGCGAGGCGTGATACAAAAGCGCCCGCGCAAGCCTTTTGAAGAGATGCGGCAGATGAGTCTTTGGGAAGCACGCGACGCACCCCCACCTGAGACGATTGAGGGAGTGGATGACCAAGGGAGCCCCCACGAACCAACGAGCTTGGAGACCATCGCCGTTTTGACCACGGCAGCTTGAGCGGTGCCGGCAGCTGCAGCCAAAAGCAACGTCACCGTACGAGAGACGGTTGAGGAGAGTCAGCGGCTGCTCAACTCGGGCCGCAATCATACCAACCATCCGCATCCTCCCCGCCTTGTGATCCCGCCTCGTCCGTCCAGCCATTCCTCTGCTCCAGCTGAACCTTCCTCTCCTTCCAGTCCTTCGTTCCTGCCTTCATCTCCCGTGTAAGTGTGCTTGTAGTCTGTCTTTTGTCTTGTCCTGGGGTGGAGTAAGACCGTTTAGTTAAGCTAGTGTTGCACTGTGTCCTTCTGGTCCGTCCCTCTTTCTGCCTTTATTTTATTATCCTTCCTCCTCCTTGGTTTCTTTTGAATTGTAGATAGTAGTAATAAATTATATTGGTATTTCCTACTTCTGTCTTCCTCTTCTTCACATCCGTCGTCTTTGTGATTTCCCTCATTGAAAACCTGTGGCGCGATTTTGGCCAACGTTCAGGATCGGGTTAGTCTCTGCTAATGGTTCGTGCCGCGGTTGCTAAACCGCTCGGCAATTAACATCTGTCCGCGGTCACGAACGAGGTTGTGCACCTGCCTCTTCGGGGGTAGCTGTGCAACTTCAGGACTCACGTCGGTCAGTCAAAGACAAGGGGGTTGATCCCACCTTGATAAGGGGAAAAAGGCCGACGGAGAGATCCGTAACAATATATAATAAAAAAAATATATAATTATATATAATTATATATATATATATATATATATATATATATATAACTAAAAAGAAAAATATATACATAAAAAATATATATATATAAATATATATATATATATATATATATATATATACAGTATATGTATATTGTATATATATATATATATATACACATATATAATATGTATATATAGAAGTAAAAAAATATATATACATATATTTTAAAAATACACACACATATATGTATGTATATATATATATATACACACAACAACAACACAACATGCATTTTAAAGGCCATTTTCCCTCCTAGAGCGGGGGTTAGCCTTGCGGTCCCCATGACAATCTTCTCCATTTTGCCCTATTTTCTGCATCTCTCCTTGTTAACCCCCTTGCCCACATTTCTTCTTCCACCATCTTTAGCCAAGTCTTTCTCGGTCTTCCCCGTCCTCCACTTCCTTCTACATTCATTTCCATCACTCTTCTCAACCAGTCACTTTCATCCTTCCTCAACACATGACCAAACCATCTCAACCTGTTCCTCTTCACAGCATCAATCACAGGCTCTATTCCCATCATCTTTCGCAATTCATCATTTGTCTTCCTCTCTCTCAACGATACTCCGCACATCCGTCGAACCATTCACATTTCCACCCTTTCCAACCTTCGTTGCTGCTCTACGTTCATTACCCATGTCTCGCTCCCATAAATCATAACACTTCTCACACATGCAGCATACACCTTTCCCTTCAGCTTCAACGACACTCCCCTCATCATCAGCATGCCACTCAGTTCCCGAAACTTCTTCCATGCACATCTCACTCTCGCAACCGTTGCCGAGTCTGATCCACCTTCTCCATTCAGCATATCTCCGAGGTAGCAAAATGTTTTTACACCTTCCAGCTTCACGCCGTCTCCAAGATCCAACTCAACATTTCCTCCATCTGCAGCTCCCTCTGTGCACACCTTACATTGGAATGTAGCTGCCACACTGGTTAATGACCCTCTCAGACCACTACATTTTTGATGAACCCACTCAGCGCACATTGTACATTGAATGGAGTTCACTCCGACACCCATCCTAAACACAGTACAGGGCCACTTCCCAGTTCTTTCCACCTCACCACATGCTTTACCACTTGCCATCACCTTCGTCTTTCCGATATTCACCTTCAGACCTTTTGTCTCCATACATTCCTTCCACTTGTTCATCTTTTCCTTCAGTCCATCCATACTTTCCGCAATCAACACCAGATCATCTGCATACAACAACTCCCACGGTAAACCCTCCTTTGCGTTCTGAGCCAGCACCTCCATCACAGCTACAAATAGTAGTGGACTTAGTACCGACCCCTGATGCACTCCCACCTTCACCTCAAACTCACCACTGTTCCTGTCCTTCGTCCTTACAGCTGTGCGCGCTCCTTTGTACATTGCCATCACTACTCTGATCAACCATTCCTCCACTCCTAACTTCCTCAATGCCCATGTCAATACTTTGCGTGGAACCCTATTGAATGCTTTCTTCAGATCAACAAACCCAAGAAACAAATTCTTCCTCTTCTCCATGTACTTCTCCTGCAACTGCCTCACAATGAAAAGCGCGTCTGTCGTTCCTCTTCCTGTCATAAATCCAAACTGCATTTCGTCGATCTTCACCTTCTTCCTTACCCTCCTCTCCAACACCCTTTCCAATACCTTCATTCCATGCTCCAATAACTTTATCGCTCGGTACGTGCCACACTCCAGAGGGTCACCTTTCCCCTTGTATAGAGGGACGAGGGTACTCAGTTCCCCAATCCACTGGAATGCGGCCTTCTTTCACCACCAGATTACAGATCTCTGTCATTTTCTTCACACCCTAACTTCCTGCTGCCTTCAACATATCTCCCACAACTCCCGTCGGCCCTCCCGCTTTTCTACCCTTCATTGCTTTTATCGCTTCCTCAACTTCCTTCTCAGTTATCTTCTCTGCCGGTCCTAAAACTGGGTTACTCTCTATGTTGCCATCCCATTCATTCTCTGTATTCAACAGCATTTCCATATATCTTTCCATCTTCCTTTAATTCCATCTGGGTCAAAAACGATTTGTCCCACTTCATCCTTCAAGCAACTCACCCCCATCACATCACACCTCTCTTTCGCTATCTGCTTTGCAATCCTGAATACTGCTCTCTGACCCTCTTCCGAATCCAAGCGTTCTCAGAACATTTTCCGACATGCCTCCTGCGCCTTTGCTTCATCTTTCTTTGCAGCCTTCCTGGCTGCCTTATAACTTTCATGCTCTGCTGTTTCTGCTCCCGTACCCTTCGCCTTCTGCCACTCCTTGAACTTCTTCCTCTTCTCGTCAATCCTCTTTCCAACTTCATCATCCCACCACCATGTTTCCGAGTGCCTCGGTGGTCCTTTTGTCCATCCACATACCTCACCAACGGCTCCCAACAGACTAACTTTCATTGACATCCAACCACTTTCAAGCTCAACCACATCATCCTCGACCCTACTCAGCCTCTCTTTTAATGCCTCCCTTACTGTCACCTCTTTCAACCTCCACACCTTCATTCTCGGTAGGTACTTCACCCGCCGAGCTCTCCTGGCACCTTTCACCCTTATGTCGCAGACAACCAAGTGGTGCTGTGAAACAGCCTCCTCCGCCGGGATCACCTTTGTGTCCCGGAGGTGCCCCCTATCTCCCCTACGCACCATCAGGTAAGTCAACGCTTGTCGTCGACCCACCTGACGTGTATGTAACAAGCTTATTATCCTCTTTCTGGAACTGAGTATTACAAATCAACAAATCAGCTCCATCAGCAAACTCCAAAATCCTTTCACCTTCTCCATTTCTCACACCATATCCGTAACCCCCATGAACTCCGTCAAAACCATCCATACTCCTTCCCACATGTCCATTTACGTCTCCTCCTACCACAACAACTTCCTCATCTTTCACGTTTTCCATCAGCTTCTCTATCGCACACCAGAACTTGTCCTTCTCTTCATCGCTTCGACCAACCTGCGGAGCATATCCCGAGATGACGTTCACCAAGAGCTTTCCAATCATCATTTTCGCCATCATCAACCTATCACTCACTCTCGTCACGCTCGCCACACTGTCTACAAACTCCTCAGAAAACAGGACACCAACACCATTCACGCCCTCCAGGCACCCTTGCCACACAAACTTGTATTTCTGTCCCTGCCTACCCTTCACCATTCTCACACCACTTCCCTTCCATCTCGTCTCTTGCACACAACATATGTCCACTCTTCTTCTGACCAATACTTCCACCACTTCTCCTGATCTCCCTGTCATTGTCCCTACATTCCATGTCCCAAACCTCAGAAACCGATCTCCACTTCGGGCTGTACCCTTCCCATATGTAGTTGTAATTGTCATGGTTCTCTTTTTGAGGCAATGTTTTTATGGCCGGATGCCCTTCCTGACGCCAACCCTCTTAGTCGTCTCTTAGGACACGCAGGGATACGGTGTACCTATTCTAATCCAGGGTACACACTGGGAAACGTTTAAAACATGGAAATTCTGGGGGGGGGGGGGCGGGGGGGGCGGGATCAGCATATATATATATATATACATATATATATATGGAATAGGTTATCCTGCCAGCCCGACATCTTGCGGATGAGACTTTTGCGGATGAGACTTGATCTCGCACATTTGGTAGACAAAGTCTGCACATAAGTCCCAGGATACATAACAACAATCAATGATAAAAGATAACGCACTAACATTGGGTAACTAGATTGGTTACTCACCCGTAACACTCACTTTATGACGTTGTAGAAGCTCTGAGTTTCTCTTCTATTTGTGTACGCACTCCATTTCTCAGAGTGCTGTGATGACCCACCGGAGTGACTCTTCGTGGACGCTTTAAAAACTCTGCAAAATGCGAAAACAAAATCAGGAAACTGATGATTACCAGTACACGTCGTTTTCTGTGCAAACATGGAAATTTGCCAGACTTGTACCAGCAACCGTAACTGAGTTTGAGAGATGGAATGACAGACAGATCCCAGCAGCTGGTTTTGTAATTGTCTTTGTTGTCACCTGCATCGAGTAGTAATATTGCTTCTGCCAGAGTGCCAAAATGGGGTGAGGATGGAGAGGGTTGGGAAAGTTGGGTCTGTGGGCATAGAGCCATTGGAAGCAAAGGGCCAGGTGTTCCTTTCTGGTCACACAAGAACTGTGTATATTTGAACTCCGACTGTGACGTACAAGGCCTGGCATGATGATGTTCAAAAACTAGAGTTCAAATAACACCTTACCCCACGCAGTTCTAAGAATAAAGACATGGCAAGGGTGTATGTCAACTCCTGCTTTGCGTTTCCGAGCTCGATCTGTATTTATTTGTTTTGTTCGTGAACTTTCAATAACAGGGGCGATCGTAACCATATGCTGGGCACCGCCATATTTGTCAGAATGCTTAATCTCAGTTACTCTCACTGAGGGAACGAGGCTGCATAAATTGTTTTCCAAATACAATACTGGTAAACGGAAGGTTTTTTTTTTTTAAGTGCCACCTTTCCGATTTGAGTTCTGCAGTCAAGTGTATGACTCTATTGAAAAAAATATAAAGGTTTTAAAGGTTGGCGAAAAAGAAAAATCAGAAATTAACCGCCGTTGATGCAGCGTCTTTGACACCACCTTATGTAACACGTTACATTAGTTATTTGTGCCTGTTGTTTGTGTCCTTTATGACATCCCTAATAACAGTAAGCTTCCTCTTTGGAATGATTTTCAATTTTGTTTGATTTCCAGATGGACAAACTAAGTAAAATGTTTTTTAAAAGTCTTACTCCCTTCTGCGCATGCGCAATCGCGAGCACATTCTGTACAATTTGCCAAATTCAGAGCCAACGCACCGCTAAACTGCAGGTTCGTGTTCCGATGCATGTTCAAAGTATAACATTCAATTTAAATCAAATAGTTCCTCAATCCGAGACCGACATATGTAGACAGACAGACAGACGTGAACCAATAATTGCTTAACCCCACTTTTCTTAACATACTGCAGTGATGCCCAGCAGGCAAGGCTTAACCAGAGGGGTGCTCATCAGGGACTGCAGCCATTATGTTGAGGGAGAGAGGACACCGCATGACCATAACATGCAGATGAAGAAACCCACGGTCGTTTTCTTCATTCACATGTGTTATCCTCGGTGTGATTTAGGTGTATGTGGGTAAAGTCAATCTCACCTCAATTGCTCTCTTTTTGACCATTGTTTGATGGGCAGCTTGTAGCCATTGGTGATGCCTTCAGGTTTAAATAATGATCTTCCCAACCACGAGCTGCTGGTTGCAATCTTTTGTGACCTTGAAACTGGCTGAGACACCAAAATCAAACAAAAACATTTCAGAAGAATAAATTTTACACCATCGATTAAAGAAGGCTTAATATGATTTTTTTTTTTAATCGGCCCAACTAGCTCATTGGTCTACCATGTGGAAGACTCCATCAAATGTACGGACATTCAGGTTTTGATAAAACATTATTGCCTCCACCACTAAAGGTGGACGGAAGTTGTTTTCACCCCAGTCTGCCTGTCTTTCTGTCAGCAGAATATCTCAAAAAAGTTATGGGCGGATTCGGAGGAAATTTGGTTGACATGTTGGTCTGTGAAAAGGACGAATCGATTCGATTTTGGTGAAGATCAGGATATGATTTTTTTTTATTGATTCTTCACCATTGAGAGATGTAACCAAACCAATATATAGTACGATATTTCAAAAAGTTGTGGATGGATTATGACAAAACTTGGTGGATGAGTTGCGTAGGTGACAAGAACAAGCCTATTAGATGCAGATCCGGCCTATCAGTAGGATACTGGATCTACGAGAGACAGATATGATGCTGGGGTGCCAGCCCATAAGAGAGAGCAGTAAGGTCAGAGGTTGAGTAGTTGTGATTTCTTCAAATAATGATTTGTATTGGCGGAGGATGTCCAGTCTGCGATTGCTTCTGAATACCAGTTTTGCTATACGCTCGAATGAGGAGAGGTCATGCGTGATAGTGAGGCCTACAGGTTCAAGAGACCAAACCTCTGCCGCTCGCTGGCTGACCATGGAAATAGATAGGTCGGTACATTTGATGATCCTTGCGGAGCGAGAGGGTGAGACAGATTTCCCAGAATTGAAGGACATGTCCCATTTAACAGACCAGCACTTCATCAATTTCAGATCTGCGGAAAATGAAGCAGTTGCTGTCTGCCGGTCTGTAGGGCACAATGTTGAGTCGTCTGCACAACAGGAAGACATGTTTTTTCCAGGTCATCATTGAGGTCATTTATATAGACTGGGTCCCAACTGGGAACAAGACTGGGTCCCAGGTACTGCTTTGGAGCACTTCAGCCTATACTGGGAGAAGAAAGAAGATTCCATTGATTGAATGCGTGAATGGAGGATGTCTGAAATCCAGGAATGAATGTGGCCTTGTTTGCCACTGGCAGAGATTGGCAAACAGATTTGGGATGCCAGGCTGTGTCTAATACCTAAAATATGTCCACAAGACAGTCCTGACTTCTTGTTGGAGATGCAAGGCCTCCAACGATCCCTGAGAGAGAAGCAGAAGAACATTCAGAATTGAGTGTCTGGAACACAAAACCAACCAATGGTGAGAGTTCAGACGGTTTCAAAAAGGGAAAGACGTGACGTCAGCAGCAATGATGGATTCTATGACTTTGCTTGTAACCAAGTAAGCTTACTGGCCTATGTAGTTGAGAGGATCTGTTTTCACTCCCTTCTTGTGAATGGTAAATATGTTGGCTGCCTTCCAGGCAGATGGGAGGGGACTGAATGACAAGGACAAGCAGAGTGCATAGACAGAGGAGGAGCAAGAGGAAAAGAGCAGGATTCAAGAGCATGGGCTGCGAATCCATGTGGGGCTGTTGCCGTGCAGAAATCTGTCCACCTTTTCAGGTGAATTGGATGAAGCCCGGTGGGTACAAAGGGGTGAAGATTGGGATGCGTGAACATGGATGGGTTGAGTACATGAGTTTTGGAGATGAACACCGAGTTGAGATATCCTTCCTCATCTCAAACAGTCTCCGGTGATGTCATTTGAAGTGAGAGAGGTGATTGAGTGTGAGCATACACCAGAGAAGGTCTTGATGGGGGCACCAGGACAGAGAAAGGAAACTAGTTGGGAGAGTTTGACCTTGAGATTAGCAAAATTACGTTTTCTTGCTTGCCAAAGGATTGATACATCCAAGAGGAAAGACGTACGCAGCGACCAAATGTTGCTCTTCCTCAGATTAAACTTCTGGAGGAGGATGGAGAGATAGTAGCTGCAGAGGGGAGGCAGAGATAAACCTGTCCATGAGAGCAAGTAGGTTTTTGTGAAAGTAGTCACAGGTGGAATCAATATCAGGTGCTGTAGAGATGGTACCCAACCATTTTAAGAGGGCAGATTGTAGTTCCTGCCAGTTGGATGCGTAAACAGCCATATTCTGTAGCATTGAGGTTGCTCCGTTGTAATAGTCAAACAAAAATAACATGGACAGAGGAGGAACAGCAGAGGTTGGATGAAAAGTGTCAACACAAAGTCCAAAAAGGTGGATGTACCAGTTGCAGAAATCTGGGTTACGAACTAGGGTTTTTTGGGGGGTAGAAAAGGGTTTTTTTGTCCAACATACTGATCCAAGGGCATAAGGTTACCTCTGCAGGGCAGGCAGCTTCACATTCGCTACACTGGCAAGAACCACAGTGCATCACCCTAAACACATCCCCGCACGGTAGTTTAAAGTTCGGCCCGATTGTGTAAAGCACCACACTCACGACTTTGCCAGAGTCCCCCTCGCCTCCCGCACCCAGCTCCAATCAAACGCCAGGCTGGCACACATTTACCCTCTCGAAAACACAACACCGTCATACACAAATTCACCACCCTGGCACATGCTAACGACCCTGCAAACACACTGCACTGGTTCGTCTACACACACACGTCCAGGAATTAAACACCTTATGACGATTTTTGCCGTCGGTGGCTTCGGAGTGAGCGCACGGCAACTTTGATGGGAGGGTCGTTCACATGGTGCCCGAGGTCGTCTGGATCATCTGCGAATTCGGCTGGCGGCTTTCTGGGTTTCTCGTACTCTGTCATGCTGAGACCGAGGGCCCGGGATTTGGTGACTCCCTTTATGCCATGTTATGCCTGCAGGGAACCGAGCACTGTGGGTGGCTTTGGGGGGGGGGGGGAGGAGGTGCCCCCGTAGCTTGATGGGTTTTGCCAGCTCAGGCCCGTTGAGATACGCACGTGCTCACAGGAAGGGAGCCTGAGATTTGGTGAACCCGAGTGGAGGGGGGGGGGGGGGGCTGCGATTTGGCGAACCCGAGTGGAGAGGGGGGGCTGCGATTTGGTGAACCACAGTGGAGGGGGGACGCTGCGATTTGGTGAGCCCGAGTGGGGGGGGGGGGGGGGAGCCTGCGATTTGGCGAACCCGAGTGGAGGGTAGGGGGGCTGCGATTTGGCAAACCCGAGTGGGGGGGGCTGCGATTTGGCGAACCCGAGTGGAGGGGGGCTGCGATTTGGCGACCCCGAGTGGAGGGGGGCCTGCAATTTGGCGAACCCAAGTGGAGAGGGGGGGCTGTGATTTGGCAAACCCGAATGGAGGGGGGGCCTGTGATTTGGTGAACACGAGTGGAAGGAGGACCTGAGATTTGGCGAACCTGAGTGTAAGGGGGCCTGAGATTTAATGGACCCGAGTGGAAGGGGGCCTGAGATCTAATGGACCCGAGTGGAAAGGGGCCTGAGATTTAATGGACCCGAGTGTAAGGGGTCCTGAGATTTGGCAGACCCAAGTGGAAAGGGGTCTGAGATTTGGCAGACTCGAGTGGAAGAGAGGTCTGAGCTGTAGTGGACCCGAATGGGAGGGGGGCGTGAGATTTGGTGGACCCAAGTGGAAAGGGGGGCTGAGATTTGGCAGACCCGAGTGAAAGGGGGCCTGCGATTTAGTGGACCCGAATGGAAGGGGGGCTGAGATTTGGCAGATCCGAGTGAAAGGGGGCCTGAGATTTAGTGGACCCGAATGGAAGGGAGGCCTGAGATTTGGCGGACCCGAGTGAAAGGGGGCCTGAGATTTGGCAGGCCCGAGTGAAAGGGGACCTGAGATTTAGAAGACCTGAATGGAAGGGGGGGCCTGAGATTTGGTGGACCTGAGTGAAAGGGGGCCTGAGATTTAGTAGACCTGAATGGAAGGGGGGCCTGAGATTTGGGCAGACCCAAGTGGAAGGGGGGCCAGAGATTTGGTGGACCCGAGTGAAAGGGGGCCTGAGATTTAGTAGACCTGAATGGAAGGGCACCTGAGAAAGATGAAGACCGATGGTGATTACGCACGTATTCACGTGCATAGGCACACACATGTGCATGGGTCGTGATTTGCATGTACACATGCACAATTATGATTTACACATGTTTGGCTTTGGTTTTGCTTTGGCATTTTTTTGTTTTGCGTGACATCATATGCTGTGTATTGTACGCACAGATACTTTTATGCACTATATACACATATACATATTGTGCACATGTTGTATTGTATACACACATGTTATATGTGACATGTTGTACAGTGAATGGGACAACTATGTTGTGTGCACGCGTCCTGCACATGACATATTGCACATACAGTGGGGAGAACAAGTATTTGATACACTGCCGATTTTGCAGGTTTTCCCACTTACAAAGCACGTAAAGGTCTGTAATTTTTATCATAGGTACACTTCAACTGTGGAAGACGGAATCTAAAACAAAAATCCTGAAAATCACATTGTATGATTTTTAAGTAATTAATTTGCATTTTATTGCATGAAATAAGTATTTGATCACCTACCAACCAGTAAGAATTCCGGCTCTCACAGACCTGTTAGTTTTTTCTTTAAGAAGCCCTCCCATTCTCCACTCATTACCTGTATTAACTGCACCTGTTTGAACTCGTTATCTGCATAAAAGACGTCTCCAGACCGTCTCCGACCACAAAGACCGCAAAGACCGACCGCAAAGCCGTCTCCAGACCTGTCCACACTCAATCAATCAGACTCCAACCTCTCCACAATGGGCAAGACCAGAGAGCTGTCTAAGGACATCAGGGACAAATTTGTAGACTTGCACAAGGCTGGGATGGGCTACAGGACAATAGGCAAGCAGCTTGGTGAGAAGGCAACAACTGTTGGCGCAATTATTAGAAAATGGAAGAAGTTCAAGATGACAGTCAATCTCCCTCGGTCTGGGGCTCCATGCAAGATCTCACCTCGTGGAGCCTCAATGATCATGAGAAAGGTGAGGGATCAGCCCAGAACTACACGGCAGGACCTGGTCAATGACCTGAAGAGAGCTGGGACCACAGTATCAAAGAAAACCATAAGTAACACACTACGCCGTCATGGATTAAAATCCTGCAGCGCACGCAAGGTCCCTCTGCTCAAGCCAGCGCATGTCCAGGCCCGTCTGAAGTTTGCCAATGACCATCTGGATGATCCAGAGGAGGAATGGGAGAAGGTCATGTGGTCTGATGAGACCAAAATAGAGCTTTTTGGTTTAAACTCCACTCGCCGTGTTTGGAGGAAGAAGAAGGATGAGTACAACCCCAAGAACACCATCCCAACCGTGAAGCATGGAGGTGGAAACATCATTCTTTGGGGATGCTTTTCTGCAAAGGGGACAGGACGACTGCACCGTATTGAGGGGAGGATGGATGGGGCCATGTATCGCGAGATCTTGGCCAACAATCTCCTTCCCTCAATAAGAGCATTGAAGATGGGGCGTGGCTGGGTCTTCCAGCATGACAACGACCCGAAACACACAGCCAGGGCAACTAAGGAGTGGCTCCGTACGAAGCATCTCAAGGTCCTGGAGTGGCCTAGCCAGTCTCCAGACCTGAACCCAATAGAAAATCTTTGGAGGGAGCTGAAAGTCTGTGTTGCGCAGCGACAGCCCCGAAACCTGAAGGATCTGGTGAAGATCTGTATGGAGGAGTGGGCCAAAATCCCTGCTGCAGTGTGTGCAAACCTGGTTAAGAACTACAGGAAACGTCTGATCTCTGTAATTGCAAACAAAGGTTTCTGTACCAAATATTAAGTTCTGTTTTTCTGATGTATCAAATACTTATTTCATGCAATAAAATGCAAATTAATTACTTTAAAATCATACAATGTGATTTTCAGGATTTTTGTTTTAGATTCCGTCTTCCACAGTTGAAGTGTACCTATGATAAAAATTACAGACCTTGACGTGCTTTGTAAGTGGGAAAACCTGCAAAATCGGCAGTGTATCAAATACTTGTTCTCCCCACTGTATGTTGTGCGGGCACGGGCACACACACACACACACACACACACACACACACACACACACACACACACACACACACACACACACACACACACACACACACACACACACACACACACACACACACACACACCAAAGGGTAAAACGTTGCTTCAACAGCTCAACCTGCCGAGGTTCGGCATTCTCTCACAGCGGGGTCCTCAAACCACCCGTGTCCCTCCTCTCACCCCTCACCACGGTCTCCTCTCCCTCTCCCTCTCTACTGGTGCGACGTCTGCCGTGGTCAGTATGCCGTGGGATCGGCAGATCGTTCGGCGCAAGAAACAACCCAATTACCGCAGAAATTCGCAGTTTATTTTCTCCGCACGTAATCGATGGGTCCCCGCACGCGCTGCCGGTCAATTGTATGAGGTTTGTTCATTCATATGACGTCACATGTCACAACGATGCTAAACTTAGCAAATCAATTGCCCAAATCGATTCCCTTTCGTTCCTCCCCCATCCTCCCCGATATAATCAACCCCGATTTGCGCGTTTCGTGAAACATCATAATAATGATAATTTGTGATTATTAATTATAATATTAAGGCAAATAAACGAGATTAAACACCTCAAGGATCGCGGCGGCTTAAGCGAAGCAGGAAGATCATTGGTTGGTGGTGGCGGCGGCCGGTGGGCAATTAGCGCGTTTGGGGATCGGCCTTCCTTCGGGATGAACTATGAAGCGTGGGAACAAGGCTGGGAGGGGCGTGACCCGGGCGTGGCCAAAATGGGCGTGGCAGGCTGGCTGCACGCGGGCGTGGCCAAAATGGGCGTGGCGGCGCCGCCCGGAGCCTCAAGCGAGACGCGCCCTGCGTCCCGGAAATAGCGAGGCGGGGGCGGCTCCGTCCAGGGGAGCTGAGCCACAGAAAACACGAGCCGACCCAGGGGGGCCGGAGGGCTTTTTTGTTTTTCTCGTCTCGCCAAATATACCGATAGAAGCGGTCTACCTTTCCCGCTTTCAGTACGATCGATCTTTCCACCGGACGCGACCCCATGCATCTCCCCTAGGGTTGGGATGACATCGGTCGGGGTCGACTCTTTCAGACAATCAGACAGACTCGTGCCAACTGTTTGTGATTGCGTCACGTGATGTGGAATGAACCCCCTCGATCCCAACTTTATGATCGGGTTCCTATTCTCACGACCCTAGTCTCTAACCGCCCTAAACGGTCCCACCAGAGATTCACATTGAAGGACGAGGTAATGATCGGGTGTTATTACTCCCAGTAATCGCACACGGCGCCACCAAAAGGCTACCCTTTGATCCACCTCATCCATTATCCTGCCAATCACATCGTCAACCATTAATAAGTTGACCCCGTCAGGTGCACCGGGGTCATGCACCAGGTATACCGAACACCTACACGATAGATCAGCATCTGCTGCTTCCACGGCGCGTTAGAATCATTTCCCAAATATAATGCCTCGTTCACTTTCACCCCACAAGCCGGCCGTCCGTCTTATTGTACCGCAATGACGTCATTCATGCATCGTGCCCTCCGGGGAGCTCCTCCCAACTCGCCCTCTTCCTCTTCCTCGTCTGCAGTCCCCGCCCCCGCCCGGCTCTTTCGTCATTCCCGTTAAACGATTGCGTCATCGCCAAAGCGAGGATGCACGCACGCGAGCCGTACATAGCACGACGCACCACGTACGGTTCTTTATAAAAACTCATTAAAGCACCAAACAATCGGACGGCAGCACTCTCGCACCTGGACGTGATCTGCGTGGGGCTGTGAGCGAATCCTAAAAAGTGACGTAAGGTTTATATACACGCAACCGGCGTATTCATTCGTTCGGTATCCACGTGCGCCTCCTCATTCATTCGTTCATTCGTTCGCTCGCTCCCACCGTGCGCTCTGCGCGTCGTTCAGTAGGTCGGCAATCGATTGGTGATGCCTTCAGGCTGCAGAACCTCCTAGAGCCCGATGAGATGACGTGTGCGAAATGATCGCCGCAGTGTCATAGATATTCCACCTTGTGTGTACACGTACCGTCTCACCTCGGTGAACGAGCTCCTATATTCCTCACCTGGATTGTTAAATCCCTCTAACCCCCTCACCTTATTTAAAACCTCCTATATTCCTCACCTGGATCATTAAATCCCTCTAACCCCCTCACCTTATTCAAAACCTCCTATATTCCTCACCTGGATCATTAAATCCCTCTAACCCCTCACCTTATTTAAAACCTCCTATATTCCTCACCTGGATCATTAAATCCCTCTAACCCCCTCACCTTATTCAAAACCTCCTATATTCAAAACCTCCTATACCTTATTCAAAACCTCCTATATTCCTCACCTGGATCATTAAATCCCTCTAACCCCTCACCTTATTTAAAACCTCCTATATTCCTCACCTGGATCATTAAATCCCTCTAACCCCCTCACCTTATTCAAAACCTCCTATATTCCTCACCTGGATCATTAAATCCCTCTAACCCCCTCACCTTATTCAAAACCTCCTATATTCCTCACCTGGCTCATTAAATCCCTCTAACCCCTCACCTTATTCAAAACCTATATTCCCCACCTGCCTTTTAAAATCCCACTCCAACAATCTCACCTTATTCACAACCTCTTATATTCCTCACCTGTCTTATTAAATCCCTCTCTAACATCCTCACCTTATCGACAACCTCCTATATTCGTCACCTAGATCGTTAAATCCCTCTCAAAACCCCTCACCTTATTCACAACCACGTATATTCCTCACCTGGCCTGCATATTAATTATTCCTCACCTGGTTTGTTAAATCCCTTTCCTCTTCCCCTGGCTATCATAAGGACATTAGACGATGGACAAACACACCTTGGCTTCAGGAATTCGATCCTTGGGTCCTTCCCCGCATCATGAGGGTCTCCGCCAGGGGTCCGGATGGTTACATCATGAGGGTCTCTGCGAGGGGTCCGGATGGGAACATCATGAGGGTCTCTGCCAGGGGTCCGGATGGTTACATCATGAGGGTCTCCACCAGGGGTCCGGATGGGAACATCATGAGGGTCTCTGCCAGGGGTCCGGATGGTTACATCATGAGGGTCTCCACCAGGGGTCCGGATGGGAACATCATGAGGGGCTCTGCGAGGGGTCCGGATGGTTACATCATGAGGGTCTCTGCCAGGGGTCTGGGTGGTTACATCATGAGGGTCTCCGCCAGGGGTCCGGATGGGAACATCATGAGGGTCTCTGCCAGGGGTCCGGATGGTTACATCATGAGGGTCTCTGCCAGGGGTCCGATGGTTACATCATGAGGGTCTCCGCCAGGGGTCCGGATGGGAACATCATGAGGATCTCTGCCAGGGGTCCGATGGTTACATCATGAGGGTCTCTGCCAGGGGTCCGGATGGGAACATCATGAGGGTCTCTGCCAGGGGTCCGGATGGTTACATCATGAGGGTCTCTGTCAGGGTCCGGATGGTTACATCATGAGGGTCTCTGCCAGGGGTCCGGATGGTTACATCATGAGGGTCTCCGCCAGGGGTCCGGATGGGAACATCATGAGGGTCTCTGCCAGGGGTTCGGATGGTTACATCATGAGGGTCTCCGCCAGGGGTCCGGATGGGAACATCATGAGGGTCTCTGCCAGGGGTCCGGATGGTTACATCATGAGGGTCTCCGCCAGGGGTCCGGATGGGAACATCATGAGGGTCTCTGCCAGGGGTCCGATGGTTACATCATGAGGGTCTCCGCCAGGGGTCTGGATGGGAACATCATGAGGGTCTCTGCCAGGGGTCCGGATGGTTACATCATGAGGGTCTCTGCCAGGGTCCGGATGGTTACATCATGAGGGTCTCTGCCAGGGGTCCGGATGGTTACATCATGAGGGTCTCCGCCAGGGGTCCGGATGGGAACATCATGAGGATCTCCGCCAGGGGTCCGGATGGGAACACGCCCAATAGGACAACCCATGGACCCTCTTGTGACATATGTTTGGATCAGAAACGATTTTTCATTCTGCATATCGTGTTTCGTTCCTCGATTTAACAAAATTATTTACTCATTCTCACTTCGCATTTCCACTGCCACCTTGCAATTCATTCCCCGTCCATGCACCCTGCGATCCTCACTCTCTCATTCTGCTCTTTTTGCTCTCCTCTCTTTCACTCTCTCTTTCTCGCGCTTTCCCAGTTTTCTTTACTCCCTTTTTACAGTTTCCTCGACTTCCTCCCCCACCTTGTTTTACTTCCTTTATCCTCGGAACCCTCGTTACCCCCACCCCTTTCACAAGCTCGTTCGCCAATATCCCGTCGTTCCGTGTTATTGTCTCGAAATCCGTTACCCTCCACCTCGATGGGCGTGTCCGCGCCGACTTCCAGCGGCCACGCCCAGCCACGCCCAGCCTCTCCCACCCCGAAGGGCTCTCCGCTCACCGCCCACTCCGCCCCGCCCCTCTATTCGTACCCGTCCTAAACCCCCCGACCGATGCCTCCCCGTTCCAGTTCGGTCGGCGCTGCGTTTTTCCGGGACGAGCGAGAGGAGAAGCGCAGCAGGGCGACGGGAAAACGGCCTTGTTGTGGAGAGGACGATCAGCGAGCGGTCTTCGAGGGTCCAGGGCAGGTGAGGGCGGCACGCAGTGACGGTCCTCGTCACTCGTGTCGGTGCGTGCATGTCTGTCACACTCACCGTGTGTGTCCGCGCCTCTACCGACGTGCACACGTCTCTCCCTGTCCTGGTCCGTGTTCTCCCTGTGCCGGTCTTCCTCACTACTCCCTTTGTTAATGGAAGTGCTTCTTTACGGTTTCCTCCAAGGTATATTCAATGTCCTCCAGAATCCAGACCCAATCGGAGTGTCCGTATTACGTGCTCAACGTCGCTCCGAACGTGCGCACCTCCTGCAACAGTAAAGGGCTTGCAGAAAACAGGTGACCGCTCGAGGCGGACTTCGCGCTCATTTAAATACCCCCTGCGGTTCATTCTCCAGCGCTTCATGCCGAACACAGGAAAGGGCGAACAGATTCCTCTACTCTACACTCCTCCTTCAAAGCCTCCCCTCCTTCCTTCCTTCAAAAATCCACTCGACCCCACCTCCTTCAAAATCCTCTCTTCTCCTCCTTCAACCCCCCTCCCCTAACTCTCCTCCGTCCTTGAAAAACCCCCCTCTACCTCGCCTCCTTCAAAACCCCCCTAAAAAAAAAACCGTTTCTTATAATCTCTCCTCCTCCTTCAAAACCTCTTCCCATCCTTCCTTCAAAACCCCCCTCTATCTCTCCTCCTTCTTCAAAATCGCCCTCTATCTCTCCTCCTTCTTTAAAATCCCCCTCTATCTCTCCTCCTTCTTTAAAACCCCCCTCTATCTCTCCTCCTTCTTCAAAATCCCCCTCTATCTCTCCTCCTTCTTTAAAATCCCCCTCTATCTCTCCTCCTTCTTCAAAATCGCCCTCTATCTCTCCTCCTTCTTCAAAATCCCCCTCTATCTCTCCTCCTTCTTTAAAACCCCCCTCTATCTCTCCTCCTTCTTCAAAATCCCCCTCTATCTCTCCTCCTTCTTCAAAATCCCCCTCTATCTCTCCTCCTTCTTCAAAATCCCCCTCTATCTCTCCTCCTTCTTTAAAACCCCCTCTATCTCTCCTCCTTCTTCAAAATCCCCCTCTATCTCTCCTCCTTCTTTAAAATCCCCCTCTATCTCTCCTCCTTCTTCAAAATCCCCCTCTATCTCTCCTCCTTCTTTAAAACCCCCCTCTATCTCTCCTCCTTCTTCAAAATCCCCCTCTATCTCTCCTCCTTCTTTAAAATCCCCCTCTATCTCTCCTCCTTCTTCAAAATCCCCCTCTATCTCTCCTCCTTCTTTAAAATCCCCCTCTATCTCTCCTCCTTCTTCAAAATCCCCCTCTATCTCTCCTCCTTCTTCAAAATCCCCCTCTATCTCTCCTCCTTCTTCAAAATCCCCCTCTATCTCTCCTCCTTCTTCAAAATCCCCCTCTATCTCTCCTCCTTCTTCAAAATCCCCCTCTATCTCTCCTCCTTCTTCAAAATCCCCCTCTATCTCTCCTCCTTCTTCAAAATCCCCCTCTATCTCTCCTCCTTCTTCAAAATCCCCCTCTATCTCTCCTCCTTCCTTCAAAACCCACCTCTTCTCTTTCTCCTTTCAAAACCCCCTCTATCTCTCCTCCTTCTTCAAAATCCCCCTCTATCTCTCCTCCTTCTTCAAAATCCCCCTCTATCTCTCCTCCTTCTTCAAAATCCCCCTCTATCTCTCCTCCTTCTTCAAAATCCCCCTCTATCTCTCCTCCTTCTTCAAAATCCCCCTCTATCTCTCCTCCTTCTTCAAAATCCCCCTCTATCTCTCCTCCTTCTTTAAAATCCCCCTCTATCTCTCCTCCTTCTTCAAAATCCCCCTCTATCTCTCCTCCTTCCTTCAAAACCCACCTCTTCTCCTTCTCCCTTCAAAACCCCCTCTATCTCTCCTTCTTCAAAATCCCCCTCTATCTCTCCTCCTTCTTCAAAATCCCCCTCTTCCCATCCTTCCTTCAAAACCCCTCCCTTCTCCTTCTCCCTTCAAAACCCCCTCTATCTTTCCTTCTTCAAAATCCCCCTCTATCTCTCCTCCTTCTTCAAAATCCCCCTCTATCTCTCCTCCTTCTTCAAAATCCTCCTCTATCTCTCCTCCTTCTTCAAAATCCTCCTCTATCTCTCCTCCTTCTTCAAAACCCCCTCTATCTCTCCTCCTTCTTCAAAATCCCCCTCTATCTCTCCTCCTTCTTCAAAATCCCCCTCTATCTCTCCTCCTTCTTCAAAATCCCCCTCTATCTCTCCTCCTTCTTCAAAACCCCCTCTATCTCTCATTCTTCAAAATCCCCCTCTTCCCCTCCTTCCTTCAAAACCCACCTCTTCTCCTCCTTCCTTCCAAATCCTCCTCTTCCCATCCTTCCTTCAAAACCCACCTCTTCTCCTTCTCCCTTCAACATCCCCCTATTCTCCTCCTTCCTTCAAAACCCACCTCTTCTCCTTCCTTCAAAACCCACCTCTTCTCCTCCTTCCTTCAAAACCCCCCTCTTCTCCTCCTTCCTTCAAAACCCTCCTCTTCTCCTTCCTTCAAAACTCCCCTCTTCTCATCCGTCCTTCAAAACCCTCCTCTTCTCCTTCTCCCTTCAAAATCCCCCTCTTCTCCTTCCTTCCTTCAAAACCCACCTCTTCTCCTTCCTTCAAAACCCACCTCTTCTCCTCCTTCCTTCAAAACCCCCCTCTTCTCCTCCTTCCTTCAAAACCCCCCTCTTCTCCTTCCTTCAAAACCCACCTCTTCTCCTTCCTTCCTTCAAAACCCACCTCTTCTCCTTCCTTCCTTCAAAACCCACCTCTTCTCCTTCCTTCAAAACCCCCCTCTTCTCCTTCCTTCCTTCAAAACCCACCTCTTCTCCTCCTTCCTTCAAAACCCCCCTCTTCTCCTTCCTTCAAAACCCACCTCTTCTCCTTCCTTCCTTCAAAACCCACCTCTTCTCCTTCCTTCAAAACCCCCCTCTTCTCCTTCCTTCCTTCAAAACCCACCTCTTCTCCTTCCTTCAAAACCCCCCTCTTCTCCTTCCTTCCTTCAAAACCCACCTCTTCTCCTTCCTTCAAAACCCACCTCTTCTCCTCCTTCCTTCAAAACCCCCCTCTTCTCCTCCTTCCTTCAAAACCCCCCCTCTTCTCCTTCCTTCAAAACCCACCTCTTCTCCTCCTTCCTTCAAAACCCCCCCTCTTCTCCTCCTTCCTTCAAAACCCCCCTCTTCTCCTTCCTTCAAAACTCCCCTCTTCTCATCCGTCCTTCAAAACCCTCCTCTTCTCCTTCTCCCTTCAAAACCCACCTCTTCTCCTTCCTTCAAAACCCACCTCTTCTCCTCCTTCCTTCAAAACTCCCCTATTCTCCTCCTTCCTTCAAAACCCCCCCTCTTGTAATCCTTCCTTCAAAACCCACCTCTTCTCCTTCCTTCAAAACCCACCTCTTCTCCTCCTTCCTTCAAAACCCCCCTCTTCTCCTCCTTCCTTCAAAACCCCCCTCTTCTCCTTCCTTCAAAACCCACCTCTTCTCCTCCTTCCTTCAAAACCCCCCTCTTCTCCTCCTTCCTTCAAAACCCCCCTCTTCTCCTCCTTCCTTCAAAACCCCCCTCTTCTCCTTCCTTCAAAACCCACCTCTTCTCCTCCTTCCTTCAAAACCCCCCTCTTCTCCTCCTTCCTTCAAAACCCCCCTCTTCTCCTTCCTTCAAAACTCCCCTCTTCTCATCCGTCCTTCAAAACTCTCGTCTTCTCCTCCTTCCTTCAAAACCCTCTTCTTCTCCTTCTCCCTTCAAAACCTCCTCTTCTCATCCTTCCTTCAAAACCCCCCTCTACACCTCCTTCCTTCAAAACCGCACTCTTCTCTTCCTTGCTTGGAAACCCCCTCTTCTCCTTCCTTCAAGACCCCGTCTTCTCCCCCATCTTTCCAACCCCCCTTGTCTTCAATCAACCCTCTCCTCTCTCCAACTCCAAGACCCTTTTTCTTCTCCTCCTTCAAACCTCACTCCTCTCCTCCTTCATCCACACGACCTCCCCTCCTTCAAACCACACTCTTCTCCTCCTTCAAACCACACTACCACTCTTCCTTCAAATCCTACTCTTCTTCTCCTTCAATCCGAACTCTTCTCTTCCTCCTTCAAAGCCACTCTTTTCCTCTTCCTATAAAAGCATTCTTCTCCTCCTCATATAAAACCACTCTTCTCCTCCTCCTTAAACCCCCAATCTTATACTCCTCATTCAACCCCCAGTGTTTTCTTCCTCCATCAACTCCACTCTTCTCTTCCTCCATCAACGCCCACTCTCTCCTCCTCCTTAAACCCCCAATCTTTACTGCTGCTTCACCCCCGCTCCCCTCAGTCTTCTACTCCCCTCCCCTCAGTCTTCTACTCCTCCTTCAATCCCCACTCTTCTCTTCCTCCATTAACCCCACTCATCTCCTTCAAACCCCACTATTATCTTCCTCCATCAACCCCCACTCTCTACTCCTCCTTAAACCCCCAATCTTTTACTGCTGCTTCACCCCCCCTCCCCTCAGTCTTCTACTCCTCCTTCACCCCCCCTCCCCTCAGTCTTCTACTCCTCCTTCAATCCCCACTCTTCTCTTCCTCCATTAACCCCACTCATCTCCTTCAATCCCCACTCTTCTCTTCCTCCATTAACCCCCACTCTCTCCTCCTCCTTAAACCCCCAATCTTTTACTGCTGCTTCACCCCCCCCCTCCCCTCAGTCTTCTCTTCCTCCTTCAATCCCCACTCTTCTCTTTCTCCATTAACCCCACTCATCTCCTTCAATCCCCACTCTTCTCTTCCTCCATTAACCCCACTCATCTCCTTCAATCCCCACTCTTCTCTTCCTCCATTAACCCCACTCATCTCCTTCAATCCCCACTCTTCTCTTCCTCCATTAACCCCCACTCTCTCCTCCTCCTTAAACCCCCAATCTTCTCTTCCTCCATTAACCCCACTCATCTCCTTCAATCCCCACTCTTCTCTTCCTCCATTAACCCCCACTCTCTCCTCCTCCTTAAACCCCCAATCTTTTACTGCTGCTTCACCCCCCCCTCCCCTCAGTCTTCTCTTCCTCCTTCAATCCCCACTCTTCTCTTTCTCCATTAACCCCACTCATCTCCTTCAAACCCCACTATTATTTTATAATTTAAGACAAGAACATCCCGTATTTAAACGTGAGTAACAAAGCGAAGCGGCACCAAAGTGCGTGGGTTTGTTCCCCCAGCCAGGCACACGTCACGGTATTTGCATGGAGTGATGTGATTGGATGCATCCTTTTTCAAAGCAGGTTAACGACTTTGAAATGTGTGATTTTTCACAAACGAAGCTTTTCTGCAATGAGACGGATTAGAAACTGTTTGTGCTCAACCACGTGAGGGGAGAGATTTCCTTCACTGACTCTTCTTCACAAAGAAGGCGATTTAACTGTGAAGCTGATTCGAGAGAACATTGTGGATGTTTAGGATAACTGAAGGGAAAGACGATTGTACCTACTTTAGTCATTAAGGTAAGAACAGTATTTATATTAAGACAATGTTTATGTGTATCACCGGGGAGACATGATTCATGAAGGCCTGCATTTTTTTATTCAAGAATTTGTTGTTATGCTGATAGTAATATTGGTGGTAGCTGGTAAACACGTCAAACTGGAAAGAATCTGAAAATGCAAAGCCCGTCCGCATCCGTTTGTATTCAGACGTCGTACTCTTCTTCTTCTGCCTGGTTTCAAAACAATGAAAACAGTTTGTTTTTTTAAATACTAAATGAAAATTGATGATTGTATGCAGCCTTCACCTTTCATCTTTAGATCTAAAAAAAATAATCAGTTTCTACCCTCCGATTGGTGAACCAATTCTGTGACCCAATAAGCGATTTCTTAAAATTTCAGGTCGATCAGACGAAATTGACAATTTTATTTGATGCTGACCTTTGACCTTTTGACCAAAATTCTTAATTAGCCTTTTCAATATTCTCATATTAAAGCTTTGGAAATTTGATGGCAAAACTCAAATGGTAAAAAAGTTACGACCCGAACACGCACACGCACATGCACACACATATATATACACATACACACATACACATATATACACATATATACATATACACACACACATCTACACATACACACATACACACACACACATATATACACATACACACATCTACACATACACACATCTACACATCTACACATACACACATCTACACATACACACATCTACACATACACACATCTACACATACACACATCTACACATACACACATCTACACATACACACATCTACACATACACACATCTACACATACACACATCTACACATACACACATCTACACATACACACATCTACACATACACACATCTACACATACACACATCCACACATATACACACACATACTGTGCAGGGGAGGAGCTAAAAATTAGGCGAAAACAAAAACCAAGGTTGATTAAATAATGAAAGTAAACTGTATTTGTGATTTCACGTTCACTGTAACTACACTAACAAACGGCAATTTTGGAAGTCAGACCCATTATTAATATTAAGCTCCTGCCCCCCCAAATAGAGAAGTCAAACTACGCCTATGCCACACACCCCTCTATCTCTATCTCTCGTCCTTCAAACCCACACTCCTCTCTCTCTCCTCCTTCAAACCCACACTCCTCTCTCTCCTCCTTCAAACCCACACTCCTCTCTCTCCTCCTCCTTAAAACCCACACTCCTCTCTCTCTCTCCTCCTTCAAATCCACACTCCTCTCTCTCTCTCTCTCTCTCTCTCCTCCTTCAAATCCACACTCCTCTCTCTCTCTCTCTCTCTCTCTCCTCCTCCTTCAAACCCACACTCCTCTCTCTCCTGCTCCTTAAAACCCACACTCCTCTCTCTCTCCACCTTCAAACACACACTCCTCTCTCTCCTCCTTCAAATCCACACCCCTCTCTCTCTCTCCTCCTTCAAATCCACACCCCTCTCTCTCCTCCTTTAAACCCACACTCCTCTCTCTCTCTCCACCTTCAAACCCACACTCCTCTCTCTCTCCTCCTTCAAATCCACACTCCTCTCTCTCTCTCTCTCGCTCTCTCTCTCTCCTCCTTCAAATCCACACTCCTCTCTCTCTCTCTCTCTCTCCTCCTCCTCCTTCAAACCCACACGCCTCTCTCTCTCCTCCTTCAAACCCACACTCCTCTCTCTCTCCTCCTTCAAACCCACACTCCTCTCTCTCTCCTCCTTCAAACCCACACGCCTCTCTCTCTCCTCCTTCAAACCCACACTCCTCTCTCTCTCCTCTTTCAAACCCACACTCCTCTCTCTCTCTCCTCCTTCAAACCCACACTCTTCTCCCTCCTTCATTAGGAGGAGGTCCCTCACACTTGTTAAATAATAAACTAGAACAGCACTCCACTCAGTAGAGAGCATACCTCCTTCAGGCTGAACAGTTTACATTTTGTATCGCACCGATAGGTCAGACCTGTATTTGGACTTTAACTAAAATCTAATCGGCTTGTTCTTGTCATCTACCCAACTCATTAACCAGATTTTGTCATAATTCGTCCACAACGTTTTGAGATATCATACCATGTACCATATTGTTTTTGATCCCATCTCTCAATGGTGAAGAATCACTTCAATTAAAAAAAATTAGTATCCGGATCTTCACCAAAATCACACCAATTCTTCCTTGTCACATACACAACCTGTCCATCAAGTTTTGTCCGAATCAGTTCACATATTTTTGAGATATCATGTTCCCAGACACACAACCAGACAGGAGTGAAAACATAACCTCCACCCATCTTCGGTCTGGGGCTTTCTATATCTACATGACGTCATCACCAAACGGGTACGCCGAACTCATTCAAGCGTTTGATTCCTAGTGAGAGCTACTCGTATTGGGATCATGATGATGATCATCGAGATTGTATTGCCCTCTGAAACTACACTAACGATATCGTTATTCCACATCAGCTGATTGGTCTCGTCCTGTTTTCCTTCGTGCATTTAGACAAAATTCTGATTATGATGACAAGCCGTTCGGGTTATTTTATTGTGGGTTATTACTGTACTTGATGATTTTGCTGCCCTGGATTAGCAGTTCCATGTTGGTTGAAGAAAACAAACATGACGTCATACCGCTCACTCGTTATACACCATGCAATGACTTCTCTGGACATTCCTTTCTCGGACGACTAACAATGAGGGCCCCCTGAGTGCCTGGCGGTGCGAGGGTGGAGTGGATGAGGAGGACTATCATTTGGGTTCCTACCTGTGTCAAACATTGTCCATTTTGAAGACTCATGTCTGCACGGTTTTGCACGTCTGTGTGTCACTTACTTCCCACCAAGTGGTCTCCCTCTCGAACATGGTGACGACTACGAGTCAAATATCTTTGAGCCATCAGAAACCGGATGTTCCTAGGAAGGGGTACCTGAGACGAGACACTTTCAAATAGATGCATATTTCTCCTTCTTGGGAGGGTCCTTGACACCTGCCACGCATCTGCACAGTCCTGGTTGAAGACCCCTGGGTGCTCGAAACGTTCAATCTGAGCCTTACTTGCCAGTTGGTGGTGCCGTTAGTTTTTGAATGATGGATCTTCCCAACTAGACCAGTTTTTTTTTCTGTGGTATGTTTTTTTTAACATCAAAATGATTGGACCATTGGTTGGGAAGCATATCTCTTTGGACAATGATCCGCTAGTCCTTCGGGACTGTACTGGCAGTGTGAAGCCCTAAGCCTATTCATTTATAACTGTGATTAATTGTCGGATGCAGACCAGGAGATTGGCACTTGAGAGTACGCAATGCAGTACGATGGATGGTAAGAGGGTAGTGAAAGATTTGAGTTTGTCTCTCTGCTGTCAAGGAGAAAAGGAAAAACAATGGACCAAGGTGTAGAGCAGGAGCAATATTTTACTTTGTGCACCCAAGAGATCCAGTGGACATGATCTCAGAAATTCCGAGGGATGCTGGGGATGGAGATGCATTGCTTTTGCTTCCCTTGTACCATCCCTGCCATTCACCTGTCATGCACTCGTCCTCTCAAACCCTCCGTGTTGATGGTGAGCGGGCGAGCGTGCACCGGCACAACGGGATTCATGATGGGAAGAAGCCGCACACCCGAGATCGTGATGGTGGGAATGGCCACGCTTCCCTTTGAATTAGTGTGATCACACAGTTTCCACTCGGCATTCCTTCTCCTTTTTCAGTGGAGCACTGCTCCTTCGGTTACAGCAACCCAGGGCGGAGGGAGTGGAGGAGGAGGAGTTATGGAAGAAGATGGAAAGAGGGGAGTGGTGGAGGAGTTGAAGGAAAAAGATGGGAGCTTTGGAAGGGTTGGAGAATTCTGGGAGGAGTTGAAGGAAAACCAAGGACTTGATGTAAGGGTGCTGGGAGTAGCACGGGAGTAGCAAGGGTGCTGGATTGACTTGATTGTAATCCACACTCGTCCTGTCTATCCCATCAATAAAACAACCAGTTTCCTTTTTAAAACCGTCAAGCAATGCATTCCTCTGGTTATGAATGCACTCCGTAAGGGAACATCTTCGTACTGCCGATATCAGTTTAATAGAGGGGAGCTGGAGCTCCACCGTCGTATGCAAGTTGCTTAGAAGAGAAGGTTGAACAAGGATGAGCGTACAGGACAAGGAACCAAAAATAGATACTTCCTGTGACCTTTGCCCCTTGACCTTATAACCCAGAGGTCTCAGCGTGCACATGAAGCAGTGACCATATGTGCGTAGGATGGCAGGTAGGGCAGATTTGGGAATTTTCTTTTTCATTTCATTATGTGAGTCACCACCTGTCTGTTGCAGCTACTGCTGCTGCTGTTGTTCGTTCTTTAATATCGTTTTTAAAATTCTCCTCGAGTTCAAAATGTTTGTATTTTCTTTCGCATTACACGGCGACAGCTTTTCAGTTTTGTGAGCAATTCCTGGTGGATTAATGAGATCTCCGTGGATTTGACTAATCCACTAGGATTTATCAAGAGAGCTCTACAGTGGCCTGTTGTGTGTTGTTTTGTGTGTTGGTGCTGTTGTAATGTTTTACAGTAGTTTGTGTGTTATGCTGAGTTGTTACAACAAACATCCTACAACCAATCAAAATGATGTCACTTTATTTGGATTTGGCTTCACTCTCATTGTATTTTATACTTCAGCGGATTAGAGATGAAAGTGATCTTCTTTCAATAATTATTTAATCCACCACCTGATGCGATGCTGCTTGCTCATCCATCAAAAGGAACCATGGATTGATCCCTGACCTGTGTTTATTATTTTTTTAAACCCCCTTTATGGTCACATACCTTGTGGTACCAAACACAAATACACCTGAATCTGTATCTTATGGTACCAAATATAAGTATACCTGAATCTGTATCTTGTGGTACCAAACATAAGTACACCTGAATCTGTATCTTGTGAAGTACGAACCGAGAATGAAGGTGTGGAGGTTGAAAGAGGTGACAGTAAGGGAGGCATTAAAAGAGAGGCTGAGTCGGGTTGAGGGTGATGTGGTTGAGCTTGAAAGTGGTTGGATGTCAATGAAAGATAGTCTGTTGGGAGCCGTTGGTGAGGTATGTGGATGGACAAAAGGACCACCGAGGCACTCGGAAACATGGTGGTGGGATGATGAAGTTGGAAAGAGGATTGACGAGAAAAGGAAGAAGTTCAAGGAGTGGCAGAAGGCGAAGGATACGGGGGCAGAAAAAGCAGAGCATGAAAGTTATAAGGCAGCCAAGAAGGCTGCAAAGAAAGAGGTAGCAAAGGCGCAGGAGGCATGTAGGAAAATGTTCGGAGAACGCTTGGATTCGGAAGAGGGTCAGAGAGCGGTATTCAGGATTGCAAAGCAGATAGCGAAAGAGAGGTGTGTTGTGATGGGGGTGAGTTGCTTAAAGGATGAAGTGGGACAAATCGTTGTGGACCCAGATGAAATTAAAGGAAGATGGAAGAGATATATGGAAATGCTGTTGAATGCAGAGAATGAATGGGACCGCAACATAGAGAGTAACCCAGTTTTAGGACCGGCAGAGAAGATAACTGAGAAGGAAGTTGAGGAAGCGATAAAAGCAATGAAGAGTAGAAAAGCGGGAGGGCCGACGGGAGTTGTGGGAGATATGTTGAAGGCAGCAGGAAGTTGGGGGTGTGAAGAGAATGACAGAGATCTGTAATCTGGTGGTGAAAGAAGGCCGCATTCCAGTGGCTTGGGAACTGAGTACCCTCGTCCCTCTATACAAGGAGAAAGGTGACCCTCTGGACTGTGGCTCATATCGAGCGATAAAGTTATTGGAGCATGGAATGAAGGTATTGGAAAGGGTGTTGGAGAGGAGGATAAGGAAGAAAGTGAAGATCGACAAAATGCAGTTTGGATTTATGCCAGGAAGAGGAACGACAGACGCGCTTTTTATTGTCAGGCAGTTGCAGGAGAAGTACATGGAGAAGAGGAAGAAGTTGTTTCTTGGGTTTGTTGATCTGGAGAAAGCATTCGATAGGGTTCCACGCAAAGTAGTGACATGGGCATTGAGGAAGTTAGGAGTGGAGGAATGGTTGATCAGAGTAGTGATGGCAATGTACAAAAGAGTGCGCACAGCTGTAAGGACTAAGGACGGGAACAGTGGTGAGTTTGAGGTGAAGGTGGGAGTGCATCAGGGGTCGGTACCAAGTCCACTACTATTTGTAGCTGTGATGGAGGTGCTGGCTTAGAATGTAAAGGAGGGTTTACCGTGAGGGTTGTTGTATGCAGATGATCTGGTGTTGATTGCGGAAAGTATGGATGGACTGAAGGAAAAGATGAACAAGTGGAAGGAATGTATGGAGACAAAAGGTCTGAAGTTGAATATCGGAAAGACGAAGGTAATGGCAAGTGGTAAAGCATGTGGTGAGGTGGAAAGAACTGGGAAGTGGCCGTGTGCTGTGTGCAGGAAGGGTGTCGGAGTGAACTCCATTCAATGTACAATGTGCGCTGAGTGGGTTCATCAAAAATGTAGTGGTCTGAGAGGGCAGTGTGGCAGCACTGCCCTCTCAGACCAGTGTGGCAGCTACATTCCAGTGTGGCAACCAGTGTGGCAGCTACATTCAAATGTAAGGTGTGCACAGAGGGAGCTGCAGATGGAGGAAATGTTGAGTTGGATCTTGGAGACGGCGTGAAGCTGGAAGGTGTGAAAACATTTTGCTACCTCGGAGACGTGCTCAATGGAGAAGGTGGATCAGACTCGGCAACGGTTGCTGGAGTGATATGTGCATGGAAGAAGTTTCGGGAACTCAGTGGCATGCTGATGAGGAGGGGAGTGTCGTTGAAGCTGAAGGGAAAGGTGTATGCTGCATGTATGAGAAATGTCATGATTTATGGGAGCGAGACATGGGTAATGAACGTAGAGCAGCAACAAAGGCTGGAAAGGGTGGAAATGCGAATGGTTCGGTAGGGATGTGTGGAGTATCGTTGAGAGAGAGGAAGACAAATGATGAATTGCGAAAGATGATGGGAATAGAGCCTGTGATTGATGCTGTGAAGAGAAACAGGTTGAGATGGTTTGGTCATGTGTTGAGGAAGGATGAAAGTGACTGGTTGAGAAGAGTGATGGAAATGAATGTCGAAGGAAGTAGAGGACGGGGAAGACCGAGAAAGACTTGGCTAAAGATGGTGGAAGAACAAATGTGGGCAAGGGGGTTAACAAGGGGAGATGCAGAAAATAGGGCAAAATGGAGAAGATTGTCATGGGGACCGCAAGGCTCACCCCCGCTCTTGCAGGGAAAATGGCCTTAAAATGCATGTTGTTGTTGTTGTTGAATCTGTATCTTGTGGTACCAAATATAAGTATACCTGAATCTGTATGTTGTGGTACCAAATATAAGTACACCTGAATCTGTATCTTGTGGTACCAAATATGAACTATGTCTCCCTCCCATCTACTTTCTCAACAATCCTCTCCAAGAAGTTCTGTCGCTCAAGCTTTTGGGTCTCACTATCTGCCATGATCTTTCTTGGGAAAACCACATTTCCAAGCTGGCCTCCAAAGCCAGTCGCCGACTGGGCATCCTCCGTCGTGCGAAGTCCTTCCTTGGCACACCTGAGCTCCTCACCACATACAAGGCTTTCATCCGCAGCTCAATGGAATACTGTTCCCCCCTCTGGGCTGGTGCTCCTGCCTCGCACCTTGCTCGGCTTCACGCTGTTGAGGCCAAAGCTTTCAGAATCATTGGAATCTCCTGCGATGTAGTCAACACCGAGGGCCTTTCACTCACTCACCGCAGGCAGGTTGGTGGTCTTTCTGTCTTCTACCGACTCCTATCCGGCCTTGCTCCCCCAGCTCTCTGTGCTCTGTCCCCCCAATATTCCTTCAGGTCGCACAAGATCTGCCTGCAACCCTCTTATGGTTAAACTGCCAAAGTCTAGGCTCTCTGCTCACCTTCACTCTTTCATTCCCCTTTTCTCCCGCCTCTGGAACAAACTCCCCCACTCCCTTCAATCCCACTCCTCCCTCCAGGTCTTTAAAACAGGTGTTCACCACCATCTCTTATCTTCCCCCATCGAAAACCTTGATCTTTTCTACCCCCGGTAATTCACCCCAGAGTCCTTGCAGTGTTCATATGTTTTATTCCTCTCCCACCTCCCCCCAAGTTCTCCCGATGTCCCTGCTCTCAAATGTTGTGTTTGTGTCCTTCCCCCTCTTCCCCCCTCTCTTTTGTGTCCTTCCCCCTCTCTCCCCATCTTGTCTGCCGCTCCCCTTGTTTTTTGTGTTTTGTGTGTCGGTTTGTCTTTTTGTGTGATTAATGTTAGCTCTTTCACGAGCCTCGATCTTGTATACAAAAAAAAAAAAAAAAAAAAAAAATATATATATATAAGCATACCTGAATCTGTATCTTGTGGTACCAAATACAAGTACACCTGAGTCTGTATCTTGTGGTACCAAATATAAGTATACCTGCATCTGTATTCTGTAGTACCAAATATAAGTATAACTGAATCTGTATCTTGTGGTACCAAATACAAGTACACCTGAGTCTGTATCTTGTGGTACCAAATATAAGTATACCTGCATCTGTATTCTGTAGTACCAAATATAAGCATACCTGAATCTGTATCTTGTGGTACCAAATACAAGTACACCTGAGTCTGTATCTTGTGGTACCAAATATAAGTACACTTACATTTGTAAGGTTATTCATGTTTCTCGTGTCGTATCACCAACTCGAAGCCAATATTTACCTCCGCCACCAAAGGTGGATGGAGGTTATGTTTTCACCCCTGTCTGTTTGTTACTTGCTGGAAAAGATTCCGGCAAGTAGGTTGGTTGGTTGGTTTGTCTGTCTGTTTGTGCGCAGTACTACGTCTACATCGTTGCACATAGAATCGTCATACTTTACACACATATTAGTCTTGTCCTGGAATAGACTGTGCCCAATTTATAACTCTCGAGGCCGAAGGCCCCCATTATGACGTCATAATTCGATAATTCGACAAGTACAAAACTTCATCCGATCAAGATGAAATTTATTGAGCATAATGTAGGAATAAATTAGTTTAGAAAACAAATAATGATGTCATCGGTCATGTGGTTCGGCCGCCATATTTGTCCAAAATGGCCGATTTAAAAAAAGTACATTCCGGCAAGTCCTCGATCTCTGACTGATTTTTCATTACTTGCCGGAAAAGATTCCGATAAGTATGTTGGTTGGTTGGTTGGTTTGTCTGTTGGTTGGTTTGTGTGCAGGACTACGTCTACATCGTTGCACATAGAATCGCCATACTTTACACACATATTTGTCATGCCCTGGAATAGACTGTGCCCAATTTTTAACTCTCTCGGCCCAAGGCCTCCATTATGACGTCATAATTCGATAATTCGACAAGTACAAAACTTCATCCAATCAAGATGCAATTTCTTGAGTGCCATGTCGGCATAAACTGGTGGATAAAAAAATAATGATGTCATCGGTCACGTGGTTCGGCCGCCATCTTGGAAAAACCGAAAAACTTTGATTCAGTATACAAAAAAAAAGAAAAAAAAAAGTGCTGAATATAAAAAATTAAGACATGGCTCATTGTAAAGAACTCTCCATGGGGAATAAAATATGTTAATGATGATGTCATAGGTGCCTCAATTATGACGTCATAATTCGACAAGTACAAAACTTCATCCGATCAAGATGAAATTTCTTGAGCATAATCTAGGAATATATTAGTTTAGAAAACAAATGATGATGACGTCATCGGTCACGTAGTTCGGCCGCCATATTTGTCCAAAATGGCCGATTAAAAAAAAAAAAGTAAATCCCGGCAAGTCCTCGGTCTCTGACTGATTTTTCATTTGTTTGTCTGTCTGTGAACAAGATATCTCAAAACGTTGTGGACGGATTCAGACGAAATTTGGCGGAGAGGTAGTGTATGTGACAAGGACGAAATGATTAGATTTTGGTGAAGATCCGGTTTCGGATCCGGCTGGTAGAATATTTTTAAATGATTTTTCACCACTGGGAGATAGGGCCAAAAACGATACACATCAGGATATCTCAAAAAGTTGGGGACGGATTTGGATGAAACTTGGTGGAGAGGTTGGGTGTGTGACGAGGACTAATCGAGTCGAATTTGGTGAAGATCTGAATATGGACTCGGAAACAAGAATTATTTAAGTAAGCGATTCTTCACCATTGAGAGATCGGGTGAAAAGCGATATGTAACATGATATTTTAAAAAGTTATGGACGAGTTATGACTAAACTTGGTGGATGAGTTGGTTAGGTGACAAGAACAAGCCGATTAGATTTTGGTTCAGGTCCGAATCCAGATGCAGCCTATCATTGGGATACAAAACAAACCGTTCAGCCTGGCGGACGTATGCACTCTATCAAGTGCTGTTTTAGTTTTATGTGCTGTGTTGTGCATAATTTTGGACATGCAAAAGGTTCTCACAATCGTCCAAAACATGTAAACGGTTTAATTTTTGTTTTAATTTGAAACTGTTTACCATTATTGATTAGTTTAAAAAGGTTACTCTATTTGAGGGATGAAGTCGTGGGGGGTTTGGGTATGAAGTGGTCAGAGGGGTGGGGAATCGAGGTGTGGGGGATTAAGTGGTTGGAGGTGTGGGGGATTAAGTGGTTGGAGGAGTGAGGGATTAAGTGGTTGGAGGAGTAAGGGATGAAGTGATCAGATTTGGGGATTAAGTGGCCAGAGGGATGGGGGATGGAGGTGTGGGGGATTAAGTGTTTGTAGGAGTGAGGATGAAGTCGTTGGAGGGGTGCGGGATGAAGTCGTTGGAGGGGTGCGGGATGAAGTGGTCATAGGGGTGGGGGATGAAGGAGTGGAGCATTAAGTGGTCAGAGTGGTTGGGGATGGAGGAATGGGGGATCAAGTGGTGGGAGGAATGGGGATAGAGGAATGGGGGATTAAGTGGTCAGAGGAATGGGGGATCAAGTGGTGGGAGGAATAGGGATGGAGTGGTTGGGGATGGAGGAATGGGGTATTAAGTGGTCGGAGCGGTGGGGGATTAAGTGGTCAAAGGGGTTGTGGATGGAAAGGTGGGGCATCAACTAATGTTGATGTTTCTTTAGATTTTGTTCAAAAGGTACGCATGTGAGAAAAAGCTTCATTATTTTATTATCTTATACAGTCACGTGAAAAAGTAAGTACACCCCATGTAAAGTTTTGACTTTTTCAACATATTTCAACATACAGCTATTTGATCTTCATTTCATCAATATTGATAGATAAAGGTGATAATTTTAGGTGTTTGAAGTAGTGATAAATAAATGTAGGGGTGTACTTACTTTTTCCACATGCGAAATTTGCATTTATGTTTATTTAAATTATACAATGGACGACAAAATGTAAATGTTTCATGATATTTGTTATATTATATCACCTTTATCTGTCAATATTGTTGAAATGAAGATCAAATAGCTGTATGTTGAAAGATGTTGAAAAAGTCAAAACTTTACATGGGGTGTACTTACTTTTTCACGTGACTATATCTATATATATATATAAATACACACATACATACATACCAGCAAAAGTACCCGGCGTTGCCGGGTAACAATGAATCACTTCCTGACGGGAATATGATATAAGCAATCTGATCCATCATCTAGAGCGAATTTTAAAAAGACATCGCAGGTACCGTGGACTCTGATGCAGTGGAGTGACACCCTATCCCATGGAAGTTACACTCACAAACTGCTTACGAAGTACCAGAAGTACCAGGCTATGCTTCTGCAATTTAATAAACCATTCGTGTAAGACAACGACATTATTTTGCTCCTTCAGCTTTCAGTTTCATTCAGTTTCAGTAACACACACAGAAACGGACACACACACACACACACACACAGTAACACACACACACATTAACACACACATGCACATACACACACACATTAACACACACACACATTAACACACACACACACACACAGTAACACACACACACATAGTAACACACACATAGTAACACACACATAGTAACACACACACACACACACACACACACACACATAGTAACACACACGCACACAGCAACACACACATATAGTAACACATACACATATAGTAACACACACACATAATAACACACGCACATATAGTAACACACACACACATAGTAACATACACACACACAGTAATACACGCACACACACAGTAACACACACACACAGTAACACACACACAGTAACACACACACATAGTAACACACACACACAGTAACATGCGTATATCTATCATCGGTTCCGATCTCGTATGGCGAGATGATTCGTTTTACCTGACAAGGTTAAATTAAAAAAAACAAGACCAAGAGTCTAACAGCAGCGTAGCTGGGCTTGTAAAATATTATAAACCACAAACACATATTATTAGCTTTTCAAACAGTCGCTAATGCTGTTTATAACCTTAAACAAAGAAATTTGGAGGAATCCTGACATCCATGAGGTAAGTTTTACTTACAGAACTGAGCGAAGATCTACTGTAATCTATATACCCCACAAGGTTCGGAGGTGTGCTCCTTTACCAAGCAGCTAGCTAGCGCTTGCCAAGCCAGCCATTCCTTATCGGTTTTAAATGGCATGCTTGCTCAATGCTTAAACCACTTGGCGATCTCTCCACAAGAAACTTGGCAAATGAACACACCCAATGTTCTTGAGACCCGACCATGGCTTGACTGTAATCCACAGACTTGGCATTTAATATGGAATATTTTTTTTTTCTTGACTTGGGTTTACTTTCTTAACTCAGTATATCAATCTGGTGAGTTTCTTTTACACTTTGGTGATTTATTTGTTAAAAGAACCATGTCACTGATTGTCTGTCGCAGCAAGAAGTCAACAACAGGATTATATCACAGGTGGCGTGGCAAAATGTACGGACAGGTGCATTTGATGATTGGCTTCACAGTCGGGTATACAAGCGTTGTTGCGTTCTGTATTAGTGGAAAACAACTGCTGCACGTCTCCAAAAGTTATTGCCGCTTCCTCTGGAGATGGTCCGTCAACACGACAATGCTGTTTGTCATGGAGTGGTGGCTTTAAGAAATTACAGCATGAAAGAGCGTGCTATTGCTCGGCAGTATGGCATCACTCAAGGTCAGGTGTCAAAGATCCTGAAACGAAATGCTCAGAGGGGTGTCCCTACTCCAATACCGAGGCCAGGACGTCCCCGCAGAACCACGAGGGATGATCGCCAGCTGCACCGGTTAGTCCGCAATGGCCGTACGAAGTCAGCTAATCGGCTTAGGGCTGAGTGGCAGCAACTGACAAATGTGCCTGTATCCAGAAGGCGAGTCAACCAACGACTGGTTCAAGCAGGCTATCATGCCAGGCGTCCCCTGAGAAAGCCACACCTGACCAGACAACACTGCCAGCGCCGATTGCAGTGGGACAGAGAGCACCGTCAATGGCAGCCAGGACACTGGAATCATGTGATCTTCAGTGACGAGTCTAGATTTCTGGTCTATCGTCAAGATGGCCGCGTCCGAGTGCGCAGACAAGTGCATGAAGCCTACAACAAAGATTGTATAGTGCCAAGAGTCCAAGCTGGAGGTGGTGGGGTGACCGTTTGGGCTGCTTTTCATGCAGGGGGAAAAACTGACCTGGTTGTTCTGAATGGAAACCTGAACCAGTTCAAGTACAGGGCCATTCTGGAAGAAATATTGCTTCCATTTGCTCGTGCAGCCTTTCGAGGAAACTTTGTCTTCAAAGATGACAATGCACAGCCTCATCATGCTCGCATGATCCAACACTTTCTTGCTGACCATGGTGTAGAGCATATGGAGTGGCCTGCCATGTCCCCGGATATGAATCCGATAGAGAACATGTGGGCAGAATTAACGCGTCAAATCGACAACTTGGACCAGCAGCCGACCTCTATGCGTGAATTGCAGCAGGCTATTATCACTGCATGGCAAGTGATTCCTGTCCAAACCTTGGCAAATCTCGTGAACAGCATGCCTCAACGTGTACGTGCTCTCCTGAATGCTCGTGGGGGTTACACGAAGTACTGAACTGTAATTTTACTGTCCGTAATCCCAGTCGTAATTTAACTTTTGTTTTTGTTAAAAAAAAATTTGGCTAATGTGCAAAATAAAGAGATACTTCTGGAAAACGTACAGAAGTTTAACACAGTACTGTCTGTGAATTGAGTTCGATATCAGTTTCCATCACTTTCAAGGATCAATTTATTTGTTTCGAAATATCAAATGTGGTTTTTGTTTCTTTTAAAGGTCACATTAACAAAATCTAGAATAATTTCAACATAATTCCAATGAACTT
>NC_136272.1:113359421-113389421 GCF_964187855.1 Myxine glutinosa | reverse complement strand
TACCTAACACTTACACTACCCGCCCCGGGTATCCGTGATGGGGGTCCACTCTTCCCCCATTCACACCTTCGCACCATGCACACCACTCCGTACCACTTACTCCAACTCTCTCCACACACCTGTACCTGCACACCTGTGCTCTCACACCTGGTGCCACCTGCACCCTTCTCTCCCCAAGCGCATTCGCGCTGATCCACAACACTCACTACTCACACACTGCTCCACACACCTGTCCAGTTGCACACCTGTGCAATCACACCTGTTCAATTCTCACACACACGTCATCATCTCAGCTAACTACTCCCTTCTGAAACTTGCGCTTCCCGGTCGTCCCTTTAAACTATTGCGCTCCCTCGTCATTATCATCCATACTAATCTACCTGCGTCCCCACTACAGGTATCAGTCACTAACTAAACTTAGCGTTACCTACTGTCATCTTCGCTAGATCCCTATCAATATAACCTAACCCACCCGGGCTAGTTTTCACTGCCATACACCCCATAATCTATTGCTCCTTTGCCCCCACCATGGGAAGGGTGGCAGGGATGCCACCCTTACCCACCGGGCCCATCGCTCACTACCAATTTTGCACATCAAATTTCAATAAATCAAAAATTTTGCCAATCACTGCCCATCATCTGCCAATCACTACTGCCAATCCCTTGCCAATCATCAAATTTTGTTTTTCTCTAATTTTGGGGCCAAAACACTATCCTCATAACCCGTCTACTTACTAATGCCTCTCGGTGCGCCAATTCCTGTCCAAAGCCCGGCTTCGTAAAGCCGAGCAATGAATGCTGGTTGTTTTGTGCCGGCGGCTGGATGCGTCCGGCATTCGGGGCAGGGACGGGGGCTTACCCGGGCCGAGATCCCACGCACCACCTCGGCGTGGAGCCATCCAATGTCCCGATCTCGACCTGCCGGCACGTCTCCACAAAACGTGGTCGCCATGACGACCCTTCCTATCCAGCTGCCCGCTCCACCTAGTGGAGCCTGGACGCGGCCGTTCAAAGCGAGGCCCGGCACGCACCGAGGGCCCGCTTCGGCTAAAAGTCGACCTAACCTCTAACCTGGTTACCGTCGATGCTTCACCTGGATTCTTACATGCATATGCTACCCCTTGCTTGCTCATACCTTTCCTTACACACCCAGGTACCCTCATTCCACTCACAGCCTTGGTCACACACCTGACCACCGAACACTTTGGCACACATTCGTTGGTCGCACACCTCACCAACACACCTCTTCGCGCCCCCTCCTCTGTGACAATCACAGGTGTGCTCTCATTCGCACACCCAACCACGTGCCTCACTACCAATTCCAGCGTGCATTCCCACTCACGCTCTACCATTCCAGGTGTGCATCCTTCCATCCCAGGTGTACATCCTCGCTCACCTGTCACAACCAACTCGCTCTCCTTGTCACTCTCACTACTCTCACCTCCATTCTTGACAGCGCACTCACCCTTACTCTTGACAGCGCACTCTTTCCTCCTGCACCTGTCCGTCACACACCTCTCTCGCGCACACTCTCCCGTTACACCCTCTGTAACACTCACCACAGGTGTGCATTCTTCCTTGCCTTTGACAGCGCACTCTTTCCCCATGCACCTGTCCGTCACACACCTCTCTCACGCACACTCTCCCGTTACACCCTCTGTAACACTCACCACAGGTGTGCATTCTTCCTTGCCTTTGACAGCGCACTCTTTCCTCATGCACCTGTCCGTCACACACCTCTCTCGCGCACACTCTTGCGCACACTCTCCCATCACACCCTCTGTAACACTCACCACACCACGCTTCCATGTGCTCCCTCGCACACGCGCTACGACCGACTCACTCTCGCCAGCACCCTCACTCCTTGGCACGCACTTTTTCCTCACACACCCCAGAGTCGGACTTTCTCGCACACCTCCTTTTTCGCACACCAGACCTGTCGCACACTTCACCAACGGCCTCTCACGAACACCCGGGTCTATCTCGACCCCCAAGCTTATTAAATCCCCTGGCGCATCATACGCACGACCATATTGGTCACCACTTACACCGGGTCCTCTTCCTCTTCGCTTCTCCTCCATCACCTGCGAATCCCTCATCCGGTTAATGAGCACATCATCACGATCCAAACACAGACTTTGGACCAATTCTTTTATCTCCTCTTTTATCTCTTTGTTATCCCCTCTCCGTCGCTTCTTAATTTCGCTCATCCCTTCTTCCACTTCTTCTAATTTCTGCTTCACCTCTTTTATTCCCCGGTACGTCTCCTCAAGCTCGTCCTCCAAGGCTACCTTGACCGTTTCCATGTGCGTCCTCACCTGCCGGTCCTTCGTCTCCATTACCTCTATCACCTCGTCCAGCCTCGTTGTCAGTCCCTCACGTACCATCTGACATTCCCTCTTCGTCGCTACCAAGTCATTTTTTAGGTCATTTTGTGTCGCTTTTAACCCTCCTATTACCGCAGTGTTCCTTTGAACCTGCTCCACTAACTCCGTCTGTCCCACCGTCAGCTGCTCCACCTCCTGCGTCAGGTCCTCTATGCCCCCTTGCAATTTTATAGTCCCCTTTCTCACCTCCTTCTCCATGTGCTCCTTACAGTGCCTCACCTCCTCGCGCACTCCTCCGACCTCCTCACTCACTCCTCTTCTGATCTCCTCTCCCATCACTTGCATCTCCTGCCCAGATGCCACCCTCATCTGCTCCATTTCCTCCCTGTGAGCATCCAGTTTGGCTTCTACCCCCATTCTGACCCCCTCTATCTGCTGCCCCATTTGGTTAACTTCCCTTTCCGCTTGGTCCCTCATGTCCCTCAATTTGCCTTCCATACTGTTTTCTAACCCCTCTAACCCATTTTTCACTCCCTCTATCTGATTCTCCTGGGCAGCCATTCTATTTTCTACCCCCATTAACCCCTTTTTCACCTCTTTTATCCCGTTGTCTAACCCCTCAAATTTGTCGTCTAACTTCCCAAATTTCTTGTCTAAACCCTTAAAATTATTGTCTAACCCCTCACCGGTACCCCTCGCTTCGTCCCTCATTACCCCCATTTCGTTTCCCATTACCCCCAATTGCTCATTCTGAGCCTCCATCCGGTTCCCCATTACCCCCATTTGGTTTCCCATTACCCCCATTTTTGCTTCTAGCCTCTCCATAAGGGCCCCCATTTGCAACATAAAAAGGTTCGGATCCACCAGGGCCGCTGCCACGGTCGCGGGCGCGGTGACCAGCGAGGCGCCATTTTGCGCGTCTGCTACCCTCGCTGCTTCGCTCTCCTCACGTCCCTCAATTTGGTCCTGGACCGACCCTGCCTCACTCTCCCCTACCGGACCCCAGCTGTCTTGGTCTGCCATAGCGCGACTTTCAAAATTCGGGTTTTTATTTTCGTATAACAAATTCAAATTTCGCCGTTATAATTTCGCGCGGGAAACGCGCTCCGAATCGATTCTACTACAAATTTGGGCCTAATAAATTTAGTCCCGGGTCCGAATTCCACTCCTCGACACCAATTGTTACCGACGCGGCTTAGATGTTATTTACCGAGCGGTTTGGCATGACCACGTCTGCACAAGTTACCCGATTATACCCGAACGTTGACTAATCGCGCTACGCTAGATCAATGAAGGAAAAGACACACGGCTGGGATTAAAATGACACGACACCAGGGATACGGTTCTCAAGACCTCCGGAGGAGATTATATTAAGGCGGAAGGTCAGATTACAGGGATGAGAGGTACAGCATAGTAAGATAGGCACTTAATTACGGTCTTATAATAGCCCCGACAGACGACAGATAAACAGGACAAAAACTGACTCACACGGGGATTGATGGCAAGGAAAGCGGGTATTCGATGGCCAGCACAAGGTGCACCTTGTGCTCAGGGACAGGATAGCGCGGCCCAAAAGATGCAGGAGGTCTCTCAGCGCTCGGAGGTGGCTCTCTTGTCTTCTCAAGCTCGGGGCGCATCTGACGTCACGTCCGGTACGTGGCCGCGTATATCCGGCGGGGAGTGACATGCCCTCGGCTCGTTAGCTCCGCCCCAGATGGAATCGGCTCGTTGCTTCTCATTGGGTGCGTGCGGGGGGGTTACCGGCTCCACCCTTGACGAGGGGCTGACAGGGAGCCCCTTCGTGGTAACCCCGTGGAGCGCATGGTCATGGCGGCTAACCGAGCCGGTGTGAGGACGCACACTCCCCCCGCGCGCCGTTGTTGTAGTTGTTGTTGTAGCTGTAGTTGTTGTTGTAGCTGTAGTTGTTGTTGTTGTTGTTGTTTGGGGAAGAAGATGGGAGGAGGTATGGGAAAGGTCCTAAACTCACTACTGGTGCCATATAATCACATTCTGGTGCAACGAAGAGTCAGAATTAATGGAAACGAGTCCTTAACTGACATAGACTAAGAATAACTAGCAAGATGTCCGAAAGTTGTCTACGTGAGATGCGGTGGACCTGGGCACGACATTTAATGGGGGAAAAAGGGGAAGGTCGGTTCTACAGAGTGTTATTTACAGGCAATGGGACTAGGGAATGGGGGATTGGGGATAGTTGGGGAGTATTGGGGAAATAGGGGAATATTTACAAGCGGATATGGAGGCCAAATTCCATATTCGCAACAATATATATGTATATATGTGTATATATATATGTGTATATATATGTATGTATATATGTGTATGTATGTCAGAAACCACCTTTTCTAATCGAAGTAGAGTTCCACCAACAGGCTTGAGAATGACGAGACCTTTATTAAAATAACACTTTATACGGATCCGGAGGAGACAGACATCTACAGCAAGCTACAGCAAGAACATGCCAAGTCAAGCCTTCCTGAAAACACATTGATTCTCATTCATTTATATATGAATACGATTATCAGAAAATCTCCGAGAGAACAAAGCGACTGGCGAGAGTCCCTCCCCGTCATTCCTAGCCCCCACCGTTATCCGCTCTGTCATTCGGGGGAGTGCAGCACGCACCTTATCATTCGGACCAGATGTGATTTCAAAACTCCGACGAGGCAGAAAATATAACTCATTAAAGGGAGGGTGCATTCTTGGCTTCGACAAACCCATAAAGTATATGGGTTTGTTCAAAATGAGTAATTCAGAGCATGTTTATACAGAGTCAAGCGTCGCTGTGATTAATACAAAATATATATGGTTCACGATAGGTTTTATGTCTGCAACCTAAACATTCTGCTAGTGTTACGCAAAATCACGCGCATGTGAGCGTTCTCCTGCCCGCGGCTCGAGGCGCCGTCTGAGAATCATGATAGGGATTTTACGACCGGCCTTATCTAGCCTCGAAAGTGCACACGTATACAATTTGTCCAACACGACTGAAGCGAGCCTTTCCTCATTTTAAATGAAAGCGAAGCAAAAACCTCATTGTAACTCAGGCGTCACTGTCATTAAACAAAACAGTTAATGTTTTTGGCAATTTATCAAAGGATTTATGTCTATGATTCAAGCAGCCTACCTAAGGTTCGAATACATTTTATTAACTCATGAAATAACATTATAGAACAGCATTTTATAACATAGCTTACGTGGTAATACGTCAGTCAACCGGCATTTATAATTGAGCATTAAGCAGTAACAAATCTGAGACCTGACATTCCTTCCTCTTGTCTCGTCGAGACAAAGTATCTCAAGAGACAACGTGCCACATCGGGCTTTATTGAAAGACCATCGTGTAATGCGGGTATCTCCCAAGGGCATACCGTGCGCCCATAGCGCCTCGCCCGTGCATTTGGGGAACGTGTCGTGTGGTGCGTGCTTGGAGCCTGAGGGCTCAAAACATGAAAGTTCATTAACGTTTCGGATCCACAACGAAGACGTCTGGTCCAGATGAGGTTCTGCTCCGCCAGAGGGTGCATCACTTCCCCTGCGGAACTGGCTCCCCCCACCCTTTGCAGACGCAGTCCTTGCAGATCTTCGAAGTTAATCAACGGTCATGCCCATGAGGTCCCTCACGTGTTGCTGTTCTGGGGAATACAAAGTATTGTCAGTATCTTGTGTCTCAATTTCCTGGTCAGGGTACAGAGCGTAAAAATCCGATTCACTTGAAGCATTTGAACTTAAAACATTTGGAGAAAAGAGAGGGACTTCCTTTATGTCAAAGTCTCCCTTGGGCGCCTGGTCGGCTTGCGGGTCTAGGATATCCACGTCGGGTCCCTCGACCGCCAGACCCAGCGTCGCAATCAGATCCATAGTTGGGTTTAAAGGGGGCGTGCAGCTGTCAGCTTGTAATACATAAGAGGCGTTAGCCAGTACACGCAAGGGGTTTATAGCACAAGTATCACAGTCATCACAGACACCGTTACAGGCAGCAGCCAGTTCCCACATGGGATCAACACAAGTATCACAGTCATTACAAAATTCAATGCAATTTTCTGGAGCGCCGGTCACGTCTGCCTTGTTGAAGGACCCGTTCAGGTCGACGGCCTCTGTGGTCAGAACCATAGTCGTTGTCGGCGGCTTCTTCAATTTCCATCCTGTAAAATACTTTCTCATACAGAGGAGGACTAGAGATTTCATTAGTGCCCCCCAAATTACTACCCCGATTATCACAGCCAGTGCGGTCAATAACCACTTCACTATGGTGCCCGTCCATCCCTGGAACCAGTCAGTGAGCCAGCTAAATGTATAAGAATTTTCGCGCGCGATCCGATCGATCGTCAGGGCGTGGCTAGTTTCCCTTAGTCTCACTATTGCGGCTGACACTCCTTCAGATGGATCGGGTATGTAAGTGCAACATTTTCCCTCTATTATTCCGCATACCCCTCCTTTCTCTGCCAAGAGCATGTCCAAAGCCACCCGATTCTGCATCACCATTGTACGCATGTGAATCACCGTATCCAATAGTATGTCATGAGCCGTAGCGGTGTCGTTTGCCACCTTTTCTAGGGCCAAAGCCAATTTATCTATCCGGAAACTATCCATGACTGTGCCCGCTCCTGGGAAGAAGAAACCAAACACCTTTTCCCATAGGCTCCCGTGTAGTTTAGTGGTTCCATCTTCGTTCATGACTGACCTCTTATAACGCCTGTCCAAGGACTTTGGGTCTAGCTCATCCAGTATCTCAACGTCAGGAAGGACTGAACCCAGATAACATGTGCCCCCCCAATTATTTGGTAAATAGGGGTAAGCCTTGTCGCCGCATATAAACATTGTCCCATGGGGTGGGACCAGGTGGGTGGATAAGCACTGGGTTCCCCTTACCACCCCATTAATCCTACTAACCCCCCTAGAGAATGTTATAGCCGTTATGTTGTGGTTGTGTTTATCTTGCAGTACTATTCGTAGTGTAATCCCCGAGCTCCCTTGTCCCAGCTTCCCGGGGAGAGTGTAGGTGCATTCTGATTCTCCCATACGCAAGTGGCCGGAACCCTGGAGGCAGACCGTCCCTTTCTGTGGTTTGACCCAGACGGGGGCAGGCCTCTCGGCCACATGGGCAATCATTGACGGGCGATAATTAAATTGTCGATTGCAACTCTTGCCGTTGTCAACCCCTTCTCTTTCCAGCGTGGTGACTAAACATGGGGAATCGATAGGTTGTGAGCAGAGGTCATTGAGGGACAGAGGTAGCACTATCATGTGTATTCCTGTGGTGCCTGCTTGGGGAAAGTGCATGCACGACCAGCAGTGTGTCCTATTTTGAATTGTTGCCACCTCCCTGGCCACTTTCCAATATGTGTTTTCCCCCTTCTTTGGGGCCTTATTCTGGGGGTGTGGCGTGAGTATGTATTCGATGCATGGTGTGTATTTAGTTTCGCCCCTGGCCGCGCCAGGGGTCCAGACGCTGCACCGGACCTGCATGGTCATGTCTTTCCCTAGGCGTGTGCGTGTTTGTAGCTTAAAATCAGGGGTTCCCCATTGGTATCCTGGTTGGGCCAAGGTCTTAATTCTAGCTTGCCCGTCTTCCCGGAACTCTCGTTGCTTTTGTAGTACCATGCCAACGCGTCCAGGCCCTGCCGACAGTGCTAGCCAATTTATGTTCACCCAATTTGTGTGCAGGGCTTTCTGTTCGAAACATGGTAGTGATACTCTTTGTCCCCATGTTACGGTGAGGTGTCGGGTTTCGTTTTCGCATCTATTGGAATCGGAGTTTCCCCTAGCTGCTGTCGCTATCAATAGTATTGTACCTATGATTAGGCCCATCCTTACTGTGGTTGCTGTGGTGTAGTGTCTGGTGCTTGTATGGCCAACTTACAGTGCGTGGCGTGGATCCACAAAGTCTTGCCCTCGCAAAAGACTGCCGTTGGTGTAGTCAGCAACACCTGGACTGGTCCCTTCCACCTTGGTTCCAAGGCGTTCTTGCAGGTGAAGTGCTCCACGAACACCTGGTCTTTTTCCTCTGGTGGAACACCTGGTCCACAAGTCTCCTGGGAGCGCCTGGTCTACAGGTCTCCAATTTCCTAATCCGCTTTTTTCAAGTGGATCCAATTTTATCCAATATTCAATTTTTTTTAAATTCAATCCCATTTAATCCAGTCCAATTCAAATTAAATTCAATCCTTCTCTCAGCATCCCATTACCTGTTTCCAACATCAATAAAAATAAAATTATAAAATTAAACGGAAATTATTTCAGCTAGAGTTTCAACTAGAATTACCACAAACCAACCACCTTTAACCTCCATTAACACAAACACAAACCACCATTAACCTCGATTAATACAAACAAACCACCATTAACCTCCCCCTATTATTTATTTATTTTCACGAATAAACAAATAATAGAAATAACCTGGTCTACTTCCAATTTCAATTCTGGTCAGTTCTGGTGTCTGGTCACACACAATGTTTTCCTCACCCACTGTGATTCGCTCAAAATAGATTCTCACTGTTATGTCTGAAATTCGTCTCATGAAAACCCATTCAAGAGTCCGGTGTGACAGACAGCCAAACACATAGACACGCCGAAGACCCCAGGGTACCCATCAAACTAGCTTGTCCCCAGATCCACAACACAGCGAAACATGTAATTTTACTAAAATAATCACTTACTCATAACTAGCTGGATAACTAGCATAACTAGCTCAACACCTGGAACTCATAACTAATACTCATACCACTAATTACTCATAATAACTCATAATTACTTCTGTAATTACTCATGCCAATACTTACTCAAAATAATGTAATATCCCAATCTTCACCCTTTATGCAAATCGAAGCACCCCGGACAACCCACAACCAATATCAACCACTGTAGCCGCCTTCCCCTCCAGGCAGCCACACACAGCCACATACATCTCCACCCACGTCACACAAGACAACAGCCAACGAGTGTGTCCACCACACAGAAACCTTTGGCAATGCAACAACCGAACTCCCAGACAACCAACAACAAAACCCAATCCATCTCCATGGCTCATCAAGCAGTTCCAACTTAATCCAGCTTCACATACCGATTTCCCCAAAAACTCGTGAAACTTCACCCCCATTTTGGAAAAACCCTGGACTAAACCCTGACACCCTAAATAACTTCAGACCCATCTCCAATCTACCCTTTCTGTCAAAAGTTTTGGAACGTGCTGTGGCCACTCAACTCAAACATCACCACTCTGCCAATAACCTGTATGAAACATCCCAATCCGGATTCTGCTCCAGCCACAGTACTGAAACTGTTCTCCTCAAAATCACCAGCGACCTTTTCTCTCCTCTGATGCCGGCAACCTCAACATTTTCATCCTCCTCACCTCAACGCCTCCTTTGACATCATCAATCACACCATCCTCCTCACCCTGTTTAGACCAGCTTGTGCCTATTAAACCCAAATCAGTTCACTCCCAAGCTTCACATGGACCACCTACTACTCTCAAATTATCCACTCTGGCTCCGGAATCCCAAAAGCACTCTTCTCTACAATAAACAAACTAAATAAACAAATAAATAAACAAACTTTACAACGTGAACAAACTCCTCAGCGCCCTGGATACCGCCACCTGTCATTCAGAGTAGACAACAGCATCTCCTTTCTGGCTTTCAGCATCTCCTTTCTCCTTTCTGGCATCCAAATGAAATTCTGGCTTCAAATCAACTTCCTCGAACTTAACTATGATAAATCTAAATTAATCTTCGTTTGCCCACAACCACTCATAACTTTGCCCCCCCAAAAAACAAGTCACATTCTTTGTATATTGCCAACATTGTTCATCGTTTAAGTATCATCCAGAACTAAATTTTTATAAACCATCAACTTGTAGATGCATTTATTTATATCCCATTAACCCAAGAACTCTCAATTGCTTGGTTATATTTTAGTAATGTCATATATCCATATTTCTTTTCCAAAATGTTCCTGATATACACATTAATCCCATCTGTCTTTGTTTCCAGATCAACTCAAATCAGGAAATCAACACAAATCCTTATTACCTCCAATCAATTCAAAATTAAATCAACAATTCAAAACCAGATCGGATCAGCGATCAGAAATCACTTTTCCAATCAACACATTCCAAGCAACAATTCATTCAAAGACCAAGCTTAAAAACACAACTCTCATCTTACTGTGACAAATAAGCAACCAACCTACTTCACACTAAAACAAATAACTTTTCATCACCCCTTTCTTCTCCACCGCCTCTTACACTTAAACAGATCATAATTACTCACTCATACACTGTTGCCCATCACCCAGTTGCCCCAGACCCAAACACAGGTTTGAAATCCCAGTAGGTTGTTCTTCAATCCCAACCATCATGTGATCCCAACATCTCTCCATTTATTTCGTTCCTCATGGGGTTGGTGTTTTATGGCCTTTACCTCTTACCCAATCACACTGCACATTATTCCCCGTCCTTGATGGATAATTTTACATCCAGATGGGCACAGCATCCCATTTTTGGCGACCCAGCCCTAAAACAAGCCCCTGGACTCCTTGCAGGCTGGACCAAAACCCCCGGACGAAGTTGCATCCCAGTACTGACTCTGCTGCCTTCTTGCAAACGACTTCAACTCCATGAATTTTACATGTTTCGTGAACGGAACAAAGCACTCTGTAATCGTCAGATTGAAACTGCCCCAAACCCGTCCATATAAACTCCATTGTTGTCCTGTCCATCTCTCTGTGTTACATTTACATTTTGTGACTCACAGCTCCTGCCTCCATGGAACAATGACGCCTGAGCACTCAATTAGCCCTCCCAGTACCAAAGACTTACAATCAGACCGACAGACAGACAAATAACAGAGGCATGTCGCCAGCCCCAGCACAGGACATCCCCTTTCCGGGCAGGCATAATATAATCCACAGCATCGAAATGCCAATTTCTATCCGGAGCCTCGCAAAGCCAAAATCCATGCATGCGTGCTCCATCATGCAACCCGATCTGTACTCGGTGCGCCCGGCGCCCCCTATAATCAGTGAGTTATAATAACCACAATATCTCTGGCACCCAACTCGTGATACCACAATTTAATCCACGTTACTTGCATCTCTTCATCCTCACAAATGTCCTCCATTTAACGTGACTCAAATCCATCTCAAATCCCCACAGCTCGATCGAACACGTTACTGTACTCGACCCGGTTAAATTAAATTCCAAGCGTACTGTACCTGACTGACGCTTCCACAACAACAAAAAACTCGATATTCTCTGTCCACTAATTATGTACATGATTTTGGTTTTACCCACAATATAATGTCCCGATATTCTCCAGATTTAAGTCCTATATATCCTGTCGTTAAAGCAACACCCTGTAGACTGACTCCGCCTGTCGTTCTTCCAAGGTTAGTGAATTACCTCTGACCTTTCCCTTGCATATCTCGAACAAAGGTCAACTAAACTTTAAAAGGTCAAACTTCGAATTGGTCAACACAAATGCATCGATGCATCTTCCAGCCGCCACTCCGCACTGTACCTTACTGTATGAACAAGACTTCCTGTTGGAACTTGGCTCCGGAAATTAATTACTCTGTCTTGAAATCGTTTATTTTAGCCATCTTGAATAAATCCATCCATCTATCCATCTTATAAATCCATCTTAAATAAAAATCCATCTTATAAGTAACGTATTCGTCCTGTGACATTGCCTGGCATATATGTCGCAGCCGGCCACTATTCCGACATGGCTCGTCTGACATGAACGTCCGACATCCAGCAAAGTCGAAATGACCCACAATGCATTTGGGCACACATCCTCCTCTGAGAGTGGGCGAGTTATCGCCAGCACTCTGAGCAAATCTCATACAGCACACCCGTGACCCGCGGCTCGCTCGGCTCCTGTCTGAACGCACAATATCCCTCTACCCAAACTTCCACGGAGCCGCACGGCGGAAACACAGGTTTGTACCACACTTTAGTTAAACGAACATTGCCAGGATTCTCGGATAGACGTTTAATTTCACAACACACATGACAAAAATCCGATTTAAATTCAGAGATCGCCGATCGACCTGGCACAACCATCTCAACGCGATGACGCCACGCCGCCCCCCCGTCTTGGCGCGCACCCTCGTGCCTCCACACGAATCCCAACACTCCCTGCACGCCGCTCTATTCGCGTTCGCGGCGGGGTTTACCTCGCGTTGGGACATGCAGTCGGCTGTCATAACAAAGTGCGAAAAGCTGTCATAACAAATCTGCGACCTGACATGTGAGCTGTCAGAACATTGAGCTGTCAGAACTCATCCCTAGCTAACAGGATCTCCGACGCTTGACCTCTCTGACCCAAAATGCACTATATGACACCAATTCCAAAGGTGAGCTGCCTCAGCGATACATCCCACACATACAATACACAATATCTGCCATTGAATGAACTCTTCAATTCAAGTAAAACACACATATTGATTCGAATTCTGCAACCATCTCCAAGAAACCGCTTCATATCAACAGTAAATCGACAAGGGCACTCCGGGTGCTTTCCTGACCCGATTTATATCAATTCGCTTCCCAAACAACTCCCAAACAGATGAAAATCCGGACTCAGTTCAGGACCTCGCCTGTTCTCTCGGATAGACGTTAAAATGGACATTCCCGGCCTGAATTTCCCCCAAGTCGAGCAGATCGCTTACAAAGTTTCACACCGAAACCCTCTGCTTTGCACATGACACACAGACAAACACATTGGCCAGACACACACGTCAATTAACATCCCAATATACATTCATTCCTCATTCATATACGAGTGAGTCTCCCATTCTTCGCGCGAAACTCAGATCGACTCAAATCATGCCTTTCTCCAGCCACTCCCAAACAATCTTTGCTCATTCATGTTACGTCTCTCATTCAAGGAAAAGGATGTTTGGGACTGGTTGGACGGGGGGTGGGTTGAGGTGAAAAAAAAAAAGGGAAGGCAGGGCGGGGTGTTGGGGTGTTGCCTAGAGCCCTGGGACTGAGCTCAGGTCTTGGGGGGGTGGGGGGTCTTGGTCTGGTATCTGGTCCAGCGGCATCACTCGCTGATTTACTTGTTTAACTACCTCCTTAATTGTTTTGTCCTGAACTTTGCTTCCTGAACTTGCTTCCTTTGGCTCTGAAGCTTCAAATTCCTACAATGCAGCTCCTGCTTCAATTTTCAATATTTCAAAACCTAACCTGTCCTTCTCACCCTGTGGCCACCTGGCCCATTTCCTGTGAGCTTATTTATTTTCTCTTGTCCACCAGATCCTGGCCTGCTTTATCTGGACCTCTTGTCTAGAACTTAGTCTAGAGCTTCCTGGCTTGACCTCGTAGTTGTCACTACCTTCTTGTCAAACCTACCTGGTACCTACGCATTTCACCCTTCCTGGCCATGTCCCTTTGGCCGTCTAAGTTTAGCCACAGCCCTTCGTTCCCTGGCATGCAATGGCATACCCCATCTTGTCTCTGGGCTGTTCCTTCCTGGAAAGTTCTCGGCCTACTCAACCTTTACGGCTGTCCGACCTCACTTTCCCCCTCGTCCTTGTTAATTATTACGTTACCCTTAAATAATATCCAGCGCAAATATTGTAACGTTACTCTTAAATAATATCCAGCGCTAAATCTATCCTTAGCTTTACTCTTAATGTTTATCCAGCGCAAATATTGTAACGTTACTCTTAAATGATATCCAGGTGATTTCAACAAAGACACGTCATTCTGTGGCCTGAAATGAGCCTCCACTTACAATTTCTGTTCGGAGAGCAGGCAGAGCAGAAGGCAGAAAGGAACGGGCTGAACCCGCTCCAGGAAGGAAGGTACGACGTGCCGGCGTCCCGGCGTTCGGACAGCCTTCCTTCTGTCGCTCGGGGTCCGCTCTCTCTGTCCTCTGTCTGCTGCAATCCGAGTCACGGCACCAAATGTCAGAAACCACCTTTTCTAATCGAAGTAGAGTTCCACCAACAGGCTTGAGAATGACGAGACCTTTATTAAAATAACACTTTATACGGATCCGGAGGAGACAGACATCTACAGCAAGCTACAGCAAGAACATGCCAAGTCAAGCCTTCCTGAAAACACATTGATTCTCATTCATTTATATATGAATACGATTATCAGAAAATCTCCGAGAGAACAAAGCGACTGGCGAGAGTCCCTCCCCGTCATTCCTAGCCCCCACCGTTATCCGCTCTGTCATTCGGGGGAGTGCAGCACGCACCTTATCATTCGGACCAGATGTGATTTCAAAACTCCGACGAGGCAGAAAATATAACTCATTAAAGGGAGGGTGCATTCTTGGCTTCGACAAACCCATAAAGTATATGGGTTTGTTCAAAATGAGTAATTCAGAGCATGTTTATACAGAGTCAAGCGTCGCTGTGATTAATACAAAATATATATGGTTCACGATAGGTTTTATGTCTGCAACCTAAACATTCTGCTAGTGTTACGCAAAATCACGCGCATGTGAGCGTTCTCCTGCCCGCGGCTCGAGGCGCCGTCTGAGAATCATGATAGGGATTTTACGACCGGCCTTATCTAGCCTCGAAAGTGCACACGTATACAATTTGTCCAACACGACTGAAGCGAGCCTTTCCTCATTTTAAATGAAAGCGAAGCAAAAACCTCATTGTAACTCAGGCGTCACTGTCATTAAACAAAACAGTTAATGTTTTTGGCAATTTATCAAAGGATTTATGTCTATGATTCAAGCAGCCTACCTAAGGTTCGAATACATTTTATTAACTCATGAAATAACATTATAGAACAGCATTTTATAACATAGCTTACGTGGTAATACGTCAGTCAACCGGCATTTATAATTGAGCATTAAGCAGTAACAAATCTGAGACCTGACATGTATATATGTGTATATATATATATATGTGTATATATATATATGTATATATGTGTATATATATATGTGTATATATATTGTTATAGATCGCGGTTTGGATGTTATAGACCGAGCGGTGGTGTAAAACCGCGACCTAACAAAACTCACCCGATTCACCCAGAACTTTGGCCGTATCGCACCCTAGCTGCTCAATGAGGGAAAAGACAAAAGCGACGCAATGTAAGAGGAAAAGGAATTAAAACGAGAAGACGTACAGACGAGTAATGGGGTTTATTATTTACACACACAAGCAAAAAGGAGCAATCAAGTTTATTTACAACACATAAGACGCAGGTGACACAGTGCAAATACTAGCTTATCTACAGGCTTAACTTATCCCAGGGCAGAACAAACAAAAGACTGACTCACGCGGGGAATTGCAGGAATCGCAGGATGTGGATGGCTGGAGGGAGAGGGAAGTCCAAGGGGGGTCATGCAGCACGATCGGCGCGTTTAGCAGCCGCCGTTCCTTTTCGGCCCTGCTCCAAACCGCCGCCCAGGCCCCAAGCGGCTGCCGGGTGTCGCTGCTGCTCCCGCCTCCACTTGCCTTGCCAGGCCTTGTCCCACTCGTCTGGTCCAAACCCTCCACTCTTTCTTGGTCCCTCACTCTGACCACCGACTCCTCACCGCAACCAACTCTGTGCAACCAACTCTGACCAACGGTGCAACCAACCCTGACCAACGGTGCAACCAACCCTGACCAACGGTGCAACCAACTCTGTGCAACCAACCAACTGTCCAACCACCTCTCCTTTTACTTCCGTGCGCGCCTTTTTATAGCGCCTCCGGCGGTCACGCCCCCGGCGCTTTGGACACGCCCATCGGGGCGCTCACCTCGGCCCTGGCTGGTCGCACGACCCTCGGGCTCCGCCCCGGACGACGACGGGCGGGCGCGCCCCTCCCCTCCTCTGACGAGGTGGAGACACGCCTTTCTTCCCTGACTCGAGCCTCGTGGTCAATGGCGGTTATTGGAGGGGAGGGAAAGGGAGATTTTTGGGGATGGGAAGGAAAGGGGGTCTATTCTCTTTCACTGGTGCAATGGAGTATTTCAATTAATGGAAGACACAGCCTTACGCTAATACACATAATAAGGATATAACTGTCAAAAGAAAGGATATATCGTGTCCTGCATGTATGTTTTATGGACTAACTACGGAAACGCCCTTTGACCTTTATACAACCACAAACGGAGGGAGGAGGGGTGATATTTTACAACAACCTTTTACAACAACATTTTACCACAACAACAAAATAAAAAAACATTCTCATATCCACAACACTGCACCCTCCTCCCCTTAGGCACGTCCCGGGCCTATTACTTTTACCTTAGTGTGGCACGTAGGTGTAGTTCCCTCTACTTTTAACCTGACCCTGAGTGCGACAGTTTTAAAACATAAATAAATGTGTCCCGCTGCTCCATTGCACCCTGCCTAACAGACTTACGCCCACAGTTAACCGAATTGCGGAATGGTCTTCAAACTATACACTGACGGTGGGAAGCATTATTTACACTGACGCTATTTTTATTTACAAAACTAACCCAGGACCTGTAATTGTTCTTTCTGGGGGGGAGACAGTCTGCTCTGCATCAATGCACCATTAAAGCACCCAAAAACGCACCAAAGCACCCTCAAGCACCAATCGGTGCACAGTCATCACTGTTCATGAATAAAAATAACCAAACAACCCCTAACCCTGCAGGTGTCTCTTGCTCTTTGGCTCCCTCTGCTGGTTATTATTATTTGTCTTCCAGATGTTGTCATTCTCTTTTGCTTTGCTTACTGGCGGCCTATTTGCAATAAAGTGTGCCCAATGTGTCCTTCTTATTTATTTTATTTATGGCCCACAGGGCCGACTATGTGTGGTTCACCTGTGGGGCATCGGTGCCCTGTGGCCAAGGTCCGCCAGCAAGATTTCGGGCCCTCTTGGCCGGTTCCAGCAGAGGGGCCATGCCCCAACCCATGGGGTCCATAAGTGGTGCTCGGCCACAGGCATGTGGTCCATAATGTGGTGCATCGATGCAGACAGCTGGTTCTGGGAATTTCGGGCGCACAATGGCCGACCTACGCACGCTCCCCTCGGCGCCCAACGGCGCACAGGTCATGTGGGAGACAAAAGAAAGACAATTGAGCGAGGGGTAAGGTCACAAGGGTACACATCAATAAGGCAATGCAAGGCGAAATGCGTACGGAGGGCGAAGTGAGAAAGCTCGTCCCTACCGTACGTCACCCCCCTGTTACCTAGCCCACCCTTGCCCTTACCCCATATGTACAAAACCTACACATTAACAATTCGTCACTACTGTCACGTCTTCCCCATATTTCCCCTATACCAAATTCGTCACCACAATCCCTCTACTTCAAAAATTTGCCATCATCAATTCATCATCAATCCTCATAAGGAGGAAGAGATGGAATTACGCACAATGTCACACCCACGTCATGATGCGTCTCTCATTCCAAACATTTGCACAGTAAAAATAATTAAACATGGCATGGTGTGGAGTACCTGTCACCTCAGGTGAGTGGATGCAGATGGTGCGAGGAGATCCTTCATCCTAACTATCCTCTAAATGATTTTAACACACTTTACACTACCCGGGGTCTTTCTCCGGCCAAACCATTGGCCCTCTTACCCTATGGGTTCTAAAAACCAATTCCCATTGGCCAAACTGTGGTGCTCTTCAATTTGGGGTCTCACTCCCCCGATTCATCTCCCGGTGCCCTCGTACAATTTCTGGGCTGCGATGTGTACCTCTCCCAGTGGGTCTACCCACCTGCACACCTCCACCACTGCAGTTGCCTCCGAGCTTACCTGCTCCTCACCCTAACCTAACTACCTGGGGAAGGCCCTCTGGCTCTCTCCCCACTCCGTGCCCTCTCTGGCACTGGGCTGCCCGATCCACACCCGGGATCCTCAGGCACCCACTCACAACTACCGGCTCCCAGAGCCCACCTGCGGCCTCACCTGGCCGACATCCTCACAGTGGTGGAGCGCCCAACCAACTACACACACTAACAGGCTACACGCCCAGCAATTTCCACAACACCAACGCACCCATCCACATACCATTCTGTCACCCGCACCACAGATGCCAATATCCAACCACAATTTGCCTGTACCCTCTACCTAACACTTACACTACCCGCCCCGGGTATCCGTGATGGGGGTCCACTCTTCCCCCATTCACACCTTCGCACCATCCACTCCACTCCACAATTTCCACCATTCTCACTCCACGACCATCCATTCCAATACTCCAGATATTCCACACTACCATTTATTCCACACAGCCACATACACCTGTTGTTGCACACCTGTGCCCTCACACCTGGTGCCACCTGCACCCTCCTCCTCTTCCTGGACCAGTTGGTCAACACAACACACATCACCATCACTCACTCATACACTGCTCCATTCACCTGTTCAGTTGCACACCTGTGCAATCACACCTGTTCAATCACACCTGTTCAATCCTCACACACACGGCATCATCTCAGCTAACTACTCCCTTCTGAAACTTGCGCTTCCCAGTCGTCCCTTTAAACTATTGCGCTCCCACGTCATTATCATCCATACTAATCTACCTGCGTCCCCACTACAGGTATCAGTCACTAACTAAACTTAACGTCACCTAATGTCAATCTCTTCTAGATCCCTACAATATAACCTAACCCCCCCCGGGCTAGTTTTCACTGCCATACACCCCATAAACTATTGCTCCTTTGCCCCCACTGTGAGGGATGGTGGATTTGCCATCCCACCACATCGGGGGTCTCTCTATCAATTTGGCACACCAAATTCCAACCAATTCAAAAATTTTCCATTTACTGCCAATTCTACCCACTATTATTAATTTCGTATCAAATCACTACCATCATCATCCGTCTACTTATTACATCCTCTCGGTGCGCCATGACATCATTAAACTCGGCTTCGCAAAGCCGAGCAATGAATTCGGGTGGTTTGGTTGCCTGCAGGTTGAATCCGTCCGGCTTTCGGTTCAAGGGAGGTGGTTTGGTTGGACCGAGATTCCACGCACCATCTCGGCGCGGCACCTTGCGGTCCCGGGCCCGATGGCTCCATCTCCCCCGGTCGGAACCCCGTCCCCACGAGGGGGCACCGTTCCGCTTCCTCCCACTCGCCCTCGAACCGGACCGGTCGCCTCGCCCGACAAAGCCCGGACTCGACCGTGCGGGGCGGGGCCAAGCCCGAATCGGCAACGACGCTTCGAAGAGAAACGACGCAGCTTCGATCGACGCCGGGCCTCGCACCCAACCAAGCACCCCTCGCACCGAGTGCTCGCATCGGCTATCCGTCGCTCTAACCACTAAACCGGTTACCATCGACGCTTCACTTGCATGCTTACAAGCATACGCTACCCCTTTCACCCTCACAAAACCTGGCGTTCCAACGCCATCCGTACATTCCACCAACGCTCTCTCTGTTACACACCACACCTCTTGCGCACACTTCGGTCCACACCTCTCCTCCGTTACGTCCTCCGTAACACTCACCATGAGCGTGCACTCCGTATTGCTCTCACTCCCTGTGTCACACCCCGTACACACCGACGTGCATTCTCGCTCGCACTCGGTTTCACTCCCACACTTTATAACACACCCACTCGCCGACGCACACTTTTTTCTCCCACGCGTGCCATTTCCACTCACACGGGACCCTTCACCAACGCCCGGGTGCTTCCTCGATCCCAAGCGCGCGAAAATTCTTTTGTCGCTAAACATCCTCCTGCAAAATCTACCCGCACAATATACAGCACGACTCACCTGGGGGATCCTTTTCTCCACGCGAACCTGCAAACTTCCATTCGGGTTAGCGAGTACCGCATCAGGATGTGCATTTAGACTTTGAGCAATTTCCATTCCTTCCTCCGATTGTTGCTCTTTTAACTTTAAGTCCCCGGTCTCTCCAATTTCAACTATACCCATAATTTCTTTGTTCACCTCGACGACCGTTGGCTTTAATAAAATTCCCTCTACCTCATCGGTCGCCGGCTTTTTCAAACCCCGTGTCGCGATTTCTACCCCCGTCATTGTACCCGTGCTTTCCTCCGCTTCGCTCAACCAGCGCTTTTCGACCCGCTTTACCTCCTCGTGCACCCGTGGGACCTGCTCGCCCAACCTGCGGTCTCTGTCCCTCTGCTCCCTTTCCTCCCTATCGGCCCTCATTCCGTTCGTTATTGCTTCCATTTTATTACTCAATCTCTCCCCGTTTATTCTCAGCATCTCGGCGAATTGCGCCATGAAGGCTTGCATTTGGACCACCGTTGGTAGTACAAAGGGTGCGGCCGCAGCTGCCCCCTCAACCACGTGCGCGAGGCCGCCATTTTGTGCACCTGATACACCCTCAACCACACCTTCTTTACTCTCCTCCACCATTTTTTTTCCTAAGTCCTGGGTCGATTCTACCCCGTCTATCTCTCCCACCGGCATCCCGTCGCCTTGAACAGCCATGGCGCGATTTCAAAATTCGGGTTTTGCTTAAAAAAACAAAGTTCGGCAGCTCGTAATTTTGACCAAAATTTTTTTTTAGATGTTTTAAAAATTTGGTTCGGGCCCCGAATCTCACTCCCAGACACCAATTGTTACAGATCGCGGTTTGGATGTTATAGACCGAGCGGTGGTGTAAAACCGCGACCTAACAAAACTCACCCGATTCACCCAGAACTTTGGCCGTATCGCACCCTAGCTGCTCAATGAGGGAAAAGACAAAAGCGACGCAATGTAAGAGGAAAAGGAATTAAAACGAGAAGACGTACAGACGAGTAATGGGGTTTATTATTTACACACACAAGCAAAAAGGAGCAATCAAGTTTATTTACAACACATAAGACGCAGGTGACACAGTGCAAATACTAGCTTATCTACAGGCTTAACTTATCCCAGGACAGAACAAACAAAAGACTGACTCACGCGGGGAATTGCAGGAATCGCAGGATGTGGATGGCTGGAGGGAGAGGGAAGTCCAAGGGGGGTCATGCAGCACGATCGGCGCGTTTAGCAGCCGCCGTTCCTTTTCGGCCCTGCTCCAAACCGCCGCCCAGGCCCCAAGCGGCTGCCGGGTGTCGCTGCTGCTCCCGCCTCCACTTGCCTTGCCAGGCCTTGTCCCACTCGTCTGGTCCAAACCCTCCACTCTTTCTTGGTCCCTCACTCTGACCACCGACTCCTCACCGCAACCAACTCTGTGCAACCAACTCTGACCAACGGTGCAACCAACCCTGACCAACGGTGCAACCAACCCTGACCAACGGTGCAACCAACTCTGTGCAACCAACCAACTGTCCAACCACCTCTCCTTTTACTTCCGTGCGCGCCTTTTTATAGCGCCTCCGGCGGTCACGCCCCCGGCGCTTTGGACACGCCCATCGGGGCGCTCACCTCGGCCCTGGCTGGTCGCACGACCCTCGGGCTCCGCCCCGGACGACGACGGGCGGGCGCGCCCCTCCCCTCCTCTGACGAGGTGGAGACACGCCTTTCTTCCCTGACTCGAGCCTCGTGGTCAATGGCGGTTATTGGAGGGGAGGGAAAGGGAGATTTTTGGGGATGGGAAGGAAAGGGGGTCTATTCTCTTTCACTGGTGCAATGGATTATTTCAATTAATGGAAGACACAGCCTTACGCTAATACACATAATAAGGATATAACTGTCAAAAGAAAGGATATATCGTGTCCTGCATGTATGTTTTATGGACTAACTACGGAAACGCCCTTTGACCTTTATACAACCACAAACGGAGGGAGGAGGGGTGATATTTTACAACAACCTTTTACAACAACATTTTACCACAACAACAAAATAAAAAAACATTCTCATATCCACAACAATATATATGTATATATGTGTATATATATATATGTATATATGTGTATATATATATATATGTATATATGTGTATATATATATATATATTGTCGCGTAACCGTGGTTAACACCACAGTTACGGATGACCGATTTGCGAGACTTTAACTCCCGAGGCGAACACTCAATGGCGGACTCAAGTTCAACACCAACGCGCGGAATGGCGGGACGCAGCGAAGGCTCCGCAACCTTATCTATTAAAATCAAACACCCAGGAAAACTGCGTTCAGATATTATGTACAAAAAGTAATATAAGGGTTTATTAGGAAAAGTAAAGCCAGTGAAAAAGCCCGCCGGTAAATCTAATAACTCTAATAAACCTAAATCGGGACGTCCCCACACGACTGACAGCAACCACAAACGAGGGAGATTAATCACGAAAATAACACGTCCCGTCGTTCAAAATATACGCGGAGATCGGGCTTATCTGTCTTTGTCGTCTTGTATTGTTGGTGTCCAGCACCGCTCCTTCCGGCCCGATCGCACACCACGAGGCCCCTCGCTCCAAGCACCACGCGTCCGACGCAGGCCAGCGGCTCCACTTGACCAGGAACAGGAAGGACTCCTTTCAACTCCACTCGACTCGACGCGGGAGTGCTGGCAGCCAAGTGCCAACGAACTGCTCAGTGCCAACTGGGTGTGCTCTCGTGTGTCTCCTGCGACTCCCTACAACCCGAACTGCACTCGAACTGCGACTGGAATGGCGTGTCCTCTCCAACTCTCCACCACCGCTCAACTCTCTGGTGCCTGCCTGCGTCTGCCACGAAATGGCGTCCGACCGTCGCCTATATTGGTGGCCGATGACGTCACATTGGCGCACTCCTCAGCCAATCAAAGCCTCCCGCGACTCCTGACATCTCCCGTCCGTGACCCCGCGGTCCTGGCATAACACGTGCCGGCCAGGTTTGTAGGCCTTTGGAGGTGTACACGGTGGCGGCCAATTGTGGTGGTGTTTTTGACCTGGTTTCCTGTCAATTTAATACGAAGTCCTTGTCAGGGAAAGGGGATTATTTAATGTTGCGCTAAGGACCTAACTAATGTTTATGTGGTTTGCAGTGCCATAATGGACAAAGGTTTGACTACTAGGTGAGACTCACAGGGGCGTTACCTTTAATCCCTCACTATTTAACACTCGAATCTCCAGGTAGATCCACACTCATACATCTTACCCCGACAACCGCCTGAACATCAATAACTTATTACATGTAGAGTCCCTGTCACGACAGCCGAATACCTACCTATTCAGATCTACCTAGCTCTAGATGTTGCATTACCAAATTCATAACACAGCCCCCCCCCCTGGAACCGTAGCTCCTGCAAGGTTCACCGCAGGGCTACCATTCCAGCCTTAACACTTACTGTCACACACTTAATTAACCTATGAAATAAATCAGGAAGGGCTGTGGGAAGTGAGTCGGACTACCTACCTACACTTCCTTAACATGCTGAACCCCTTAACCATCATGCAAGTATGTACATCTTCTTCGTTGTTCCTGTGGAGGGAGGAAACAACAACACACAACACTAACTTAACCACAAAACTTAACCATCTTTCCAAAACTCAAAACTCTAACCTTTGTACATACCCCGGTCTACAGACCGCGTCCCCCGGTGGATGCCACAAGACACAACCTTACCTGCGGGGCCATCCCCAATGCATCCCCCTAAATTTTCCACGGCCCTGTCCAGATGTTACAGGTGAGTGACACGGCTCGGTGGATTTCGCCCACATTCATGCTACACAGACCCCTTAACCACTCATTCTCATTCCATAGGTCATCAAGGCATTTCAAAAATCAATAAGGTTCTTCTTCAATACACCCCCCTGCAGGACCATGGCATTGATGTCATTCACGTGTGTGTGCATTCCTCAACTAGGCAGCGGGGAGGTACCGCACAAAAAGATGGTGGGGGCGCATCAGGCTGTGGTGCCCGCAGTCCCAAAAACAAGTCAACCGACTTACAAGTTCATTGCCCCCCCCCCCCCTTTACCTCTTGGCCCCATGACAGCCCAACAGCCCCTTTCCGCCGTTACCTCGCCGGTGAGGGTCTCCACACACACCAGGCTCCTTTGCCTCCTGCTTTCGCGCAGCAACACGGGTCACCGGGGGACTTCCTCACCCCGCGGCGCCCAACCAGACCCTCCACCGACGAGCTCCAATTTCCAGTTACCACCGGCTGCCAGGGGTAATTGCCGCAGAGGGGGGCCCGCAGGCATCGCTCCTCAGAGCTTGCTCTGTACCTGCGGACACACACACCTTCCCCACCCACAAGACCCCAAAACACACTTCCTCCCCCGCTGCCATTCAATTCTCCACACAACTCAGCACAATTCATAGATGGTGTAAAAGGTGTTACAAGGCTTGCCATGGCCTGCCAATGTGAAATCCCATTCACAGTTCGAATCATTGAATCCTTACACATTTCCATTAGCACATTTCCAAAAAGCACAATTATCGCCCCTCATTATCTCCAATAATCATCACTCACTCTCCAGGTTCCACTCTCACGACCACATCAAAACACCTAACCACAACACAAAAACATACGCCACCCACAAGACACTGTGGCTCCCATTCCATCCCCTCACCGGCCATGTCATCACTCGCTCTCACCTCCCAACTCCAAATTACATGTCCCCAATTTCCCAAAGCAAATCCTGAAGCCTGGGACAGTACTCCTTAAAACACTCACCTCAAGTGCAGGTAGTTGCAGGTTGGTCAGGTTCAAGAGTGCCATCCACCACACCTAATTTCCCCCTCACCCTTCCAATCCACTCCGGAGCCTCCCGACCCATGTAGGAGCTCAATCTATCCCCGTGAACTATCTGTGGAAGGGCATGCGGGCCCATCTGAATTTTGAACACCACATCAGTCACCTGCCGAAGCACCACCCCAGGGCCCTTCCAAGGTGAAGTGAGTTTTGGGCACACCCCCTTCCTTCTCCGGGGCCAGTAGAGCCAAACAAGGTCTCCAGGAAGGAAACGAGGTGTGTGAGCCCGAGCGTCATACCGCGTTTTCATCTGCGAAGAAGCCAAGCCAATTTGCTTCCTCGCAAACTCATGAGCCTTTTCCATGCTCGCTTTCAAATTGGTTGCATAGCTCTCCACAGTTGGCTCACCCGGTTCCCCTGGTGACGGTCCCATCAACAAATCTGTGGGGACTCGCATCTCCCTACCGAACATCAACAAGGCGGGGGTGCACCGAGTGGTCGCATGCTGGGCGGTCCGGTATGCCATCAATATAAAGGGAAGGTGCTCGTCCCAATCCTGTTGGTTTTCAGATGTAAAGAGGGCCAATTGTGTCAACAGTGTCCGGTTGAACCTCTCTACCATCCCATCCGATTGAGGCCTCAGGGGAGTCGTCCGGGTCTTATGAATTTGGAGGAGCTCGCACACCGACCGCAGGAGGGCAGATTCAAAGTTCCGGCCCTGGTCAGTGTGTAGCTCCCTTGGGACGCCAAATCGGGAGAAGAATCCCTCAACTAGAACTTGAGCTACCAGCCGGGCTTCCTGGTTGGGCAATGGGTAGGCCTCTGGCCACTTGGTGAAGTAATCCATTGCCACCATAATGTACCGATTCCCTCGGCGGGTGGCTGGCAGGGGCCCCACCACATCTACTGCCACCCGCTCGAGCGGTGCCCCGACATTGTACACCTGGAGCGGGGCCTTGCGCGCCCGTGGGGGTCCCTTCTTACCGCGGCAGAGGTCGCAGGATCTCACCCAATTTTGAATGTCTCTGCCCGAATTCACCCAGTAGAACCTCTGTCGTAATTTGGACAAAGTCTTGGCCACGCCCAAATGTCCCATTGTCCTAGTCCCATGCACGTGCCCCATAACCACTTCCTTCAATTTGTTAGGTACAATTATCAACCAGGAAGCTACATCACCCATTGGTGTCACCCACTTTCTGAACAAATAGCCCTCTTTCAACCCCAACATCTGCCACTGTGCCCAATAGGCCTTTACCTGGGCTCCGTGTGGAGCAATCTCCTCCCAAGAGGGTCTTTTGTCCTCCTCTAGCCAATGAAAAAGGGGCCCCAAAACGGGATCCTCCCTTTGACTCTCTTGCCAATTCACATCGCCCAATTCCTGTGGGGGTTGTGGCAAAGTTCGCCTGGTCACTCTCGCTGCATATAGGCATGCATCAATTTGGCCCTGCCCAATTGGATCCTTGGCTTCTTGTCTATCACAAAATTTACACTGTGCCTCCCAACAGGGGCGCCGAGAGAGAGCGTCTGCATTGGCATGTGCTTTGCCAGGCCGATGTTGCACAGTGAAATTATACTGCTGCAGCCTCTCAAGCCACCTTGCAATTTGTCCCTCCGGCTCTTTGAACCGAAGGAGCCATTGCAAGGAGGCATGATCCACTCGGATCACAAACTCCCTCCCATAAAGGTAAGGGTGAAAGTGTCCAACTGCAGACAGCAAGGCCAATAGTTCTTTGCGGGTAACGCAATAATTTCGTTCGGGCCTCGAAAGTGCCCGACTGTAATACGCAATAGCCCTCTCGACTCCCTGTTGCATTTGTGACAACACAGCTCCCAATCCCTCCTGGCTCGCATCTGTGTCCAGGATGTAATTGCCATCATCCGTTGGGTATGCCAAAACTGGGGCCTCCACCAGACGTTGTTTTAAGTGACTGAATGCCTCGATGCAGCTCTCTGCCCATACAAATTTGGCTCCTTTCTCTGTCAATTTGTGCAAAGGTCTTGCAATTTCCGCGAAATTTGCCACAAATCTCCTGTAGTACGAGCAGAGGCCCAAAAATCCTCGGACCTCCCTTACATTTTTAGGGGCGGGCCACTCTTGTACAGATTTTACCTTTCCTGGGTCAGTGGCCACGCCGCTCTCACTGATCACGTGACCCAGGTAAGTCACTTCCCTCCTGAAAATTTCACACTTGCTCGGATTTAATTTCAACCCGGCACCCCTTAATCTCCCAAATACGTCTGACAAATTTTCGACAGCCTGTTCAAATGTGGGAGCGTGGACCAATACATCATCCAAATAGACGAGGCAAGTCTGCCACGGTAAGCCAATTAAAACACGTTCCATCAGACGCTCAAACGTGGCAGGGGCATTGCACAATCCAAAGGGCATGACGACAAACTGCCAGAGACCCTTTCCTGTGGTGAACGCCGTTTTCTCCCTCGCCTCTTTATCCATTTCCACCTGCCAATAACCGCTCTTTAAATCCAACGTGGAGAACCACGTTGAGCCTGAAACGGCATCGAGGGTGTCATCGATCCTTGGCAGGGGATACGAGTCCTTGAGTGTCACATGATTGAGCTGGCGGTAGTCCACACAGAACCGAGTGGTCCCGTCCTTCTTCTTCACCAGCACAATGGGTGACACCCAAGGACTCACCGAGGGCTCGATAAATCCGGCTCTTTCCATTTTGCTCACCTGTTCCTCTGCCTCCTCCTTCTTAGCGAAAGGGAGCCGCCTCGGCGGTTGGCGAACAGGCCGAGCCTCGCCAGTGCTAATTTTGTGCCTGACGAGACTCGTGCGTCCAACATCCTCGGGGGAGAGAGAAAAAACACCCAAGTTCTTACCAACCAAATTGTGCAACGTCTCTACCTGCTCCGATGTTAGGCCCTCTTCAGAGCGTGTCATCATGTCCCGCACTCCCTCTGACCAATCACATTTCCCCAAATTTTGCCCTCCTTCCGGCTGTACTGGCAAGCATGTGGATCCACCTCCTCCGGTGACCTCTACTACACTACTGCATTTGGCTACGATGGCTCCGCCCCTTATAGTGCGGGGGCTGTCGGACAAGTTGAGCAGCCTGACTGCCAGCATAGGCCCACGGGTGTCTATGAGGGTGCGACCCACCATTAATTCCTCCGTCCCCTGCGAGGACCACGACTCCACTAGCCCCAGCTGGCCAATGGGTTGAGCACCTGCTGCTAACTCTGCCATCACGACTCTCTCGGACCTGGGAGGCACGGTCACAGTGCGCGGCACCTCCAGCCACGTCCCCTGCACCTCCTCGTCATCCCCCAGTCCCATTAACTGCAGCCTCTCGGTGCCCAACCACATATGACCACGCCCAAGGTCTAATTGGCAGTCATGTTCCACCAGGAAACTCAGTCCCAACAGACACTGATCGCACACCCCCGCCACCCACACAACCACGCTGACCTCCAGGCCACCCAACTCCATCCTCACCACTCCGCGTCCCAATATTGGTGCCGTTGCCCCCGTAGCCAGTTGAAGGCTGTGTCCTTCTACCCTATCAATTTTGTCCCAGCCTCCAACACTCTGGTCTAGCACACCCGGATTGATAATGGTGTCACTGGCTCCAGTGTCCACCACAGCCTCACAAAATTCTCCCTCAATTTTGCATCTAACCCTTAGATTACCCGTGCCAATTTGTCCGCAATTCACTACTTCCACCAAAGGAGGGCGCTTCTCCACACACTTGCCAGCCGAGCATGGCCCCGTATGCTCGGCTCGTTCTAGTTTCCCGCACACTCTACCTCTATTGGCCCAGGCGGAGGTGGTGGTCCTCTGTCTGGCATCTGTGGACCTACTGGGGGCCCCCTCCTTTCTGGACTGCGAAGCCTGTCAGGAGGTGGGGGCCCATATGGTTGCCGACAATTCCTCTGACTGTGCCCTCTTCTCCCACATCTAAAACAAGTCCCCAAGAACGGACCCCTCTGGTAGCCAGGTGGAGCCCCCCTTTCTCCCGGCCCAGCCCGATAAAAATCAGGCCGTCCTGATGGCCAACCTGGACCACCCTGTCGTGACTCGCTCCCTGCAATTTGTCCCCCCATCAAATTTGTCAGCTGGCGGCTGATTCCCCTTAACATTCGCCCGATGTCATCCTCTGGCTTTTCCCGATCCCGCACCTCGGTCTGCCGTACCGTCACAGGTGCCCTCTCCGATGCGCGGTTCGACCTTCTCAAAAAGGTCAGTCTCGCCGCGCATTCCGCTGCCCGGTGCACCGTGGGTGGGTCCTGTAACTCCACCAACGTCCGGACCTCAGGATCAGGGAGAGCCGCCATAAATTTTTCTATCGCCAGCTTGTCCCACGCCTGTGCTGGTAGGTCCCTGTATGCTATCCTCACAGACTGGTATATATCCTGGGCCAGCTCCTGCAACGTCTCATTAGGCTTTTGCCTGCGATGCAGCAGCTGTGCCCTGACCAGGTCGCACCTTGCGCCTGTCCCGTACCTGTTATTCAAGGCCTCACAAATAGCCTTGCTGGTCAATATTCCCTCTGGGACTACGTTCAACACGTCGGCGGCTGACCCACGCAGTGTCGCCACCAGATTCCCCATGCGCTCCCGCTCTCCCCAACCATTGAGCTGAGACACGCACTCAAATTGTGTCAGGAAAGCCTCGAGGCTCCCTGATCCGTCAAAATGTACGAGGGGGATTGTTTTTCCAGAGACTCTATTCCCCGATTCCTCTCTGTCCAAATCCAGTCCGGGGCCAAAACACCCCCCCAACTGGGTATTCCGTTTCGGAGCCTCTGGTGTCCAAATGTGGCTCGTGGTGAGGGTCTCCTGGGTCACTTTAATCTGGTCCTGAAGATGTTTAACCGACCTACTCACCTCTTCCTTCAGGCTCTCTTGAACCCGACCAACCTCCTTCTTGATGGTATTGTCCCAGATCTCCAGTCGCTCCTGCATAAAATCACTCACCCTTTCATTATCCATTAGTGGCCCCCACAGGCCTTTCTCAATTAACCCTTGCTCCTGCTCTTTTATGCGGGTTTCCAACCCCCTCACCTCCTCGGCCAATTTGCCCCCTTGTCGGTTGAGCAATCCCCATTCCTCACTCTGCTGTAGCATTCTGGCATCCACCCGGCCCCGATAGCCTTCCAGGTCCCCATTTGCTTTATCAATTCGAGCATTTGTGGCACCAATCTG
>NC_136272.1:113286921-113354421 GCF_964187855.1 Myxine glutinosa | reverse complement strand
TGGGGGACCATGGAAGGAAGGGGTTTAGGGTTCAAACAAAGGCCCAAGCAATGTGCCGTATGTTGTGCTGTTTATTATTGAAATAATAACTATCATAATGGAAAGCAGAGCAATCGATAAACCAATGAAGAAATCACTTGAAAATTTAACTGCCAGCTAAGAAACGTGTCCAACGCGTCAATATGGGGGTGGAGGGGGCGGGGAGGGGGTTAAGAGAGCATTGGTTGGTGTGGGGGTTAAAAGAGGGTAGGGGGGGGGTTATTTCCATTTGAAGACGGATCACTACTGTGCTGGCATTGCCTTCACTACTCTCTATCGCTTGCTCTTCCATGAGCATAGACTTTGTTTACAATAAGGAAAACAAAGGTCAAATCAACATCCAATGTGGGAAATTGAATGAGGCCTAAACATTCAAGGCTAAGTTTGATAGTAATTCTAAAATGAAATCCTACTAATCATTCCTTAAATTCATTAGCGACAATGTTGCGAATGAAAGATCACAAAAAGACCATAATTAATCCAAGGATGCTTTATTGGAGCATTTGGCAAATTAAAAATTGTCATTTTGATTGTGAATAAAACGAAAATACTACACACAAAATGTGTATTCCTTTTTCTTATTTTTTTTGGCCTATCGGAGGTTGGCATATTTAGGTTAGAGTACGTTTACCTAGAGCATTGCCAGAGGTGAAATTGGCCTCGTAGATTTGGAGTATAATTTGAACAATGCACCAGCACGCAATGTCCTCCTCTTTTCGAAAAGCACCGAAATAGTCCCCGACATCCATAAGCTAGTGTTCGCATAAGGGATGGCCGGCTCGATGTTCACCCTGCCTGAGCGACACCTGCATGACGGGATATACTGTACTTGCATGAAGACAGCTTGTAGTTGGCTATCCCAACAACCTAATAATGTAATTAAAAGGGGTAAGTTCAAAAACGCCCAACTGTCATTTTGAGTCTAATTGCAATACGTATTGTAAACGGTTTGTGGGGATGGCATGAGGTTCACATTGTAAGGAGGAAGAAGAATGTTAAGCGTAATCAGGTAAAAGGAAGGATTAAATCAACAGAAGGGTATGCTAAATGCTGTTGAAGGCAGTTAGGATGGCCTAGGTGTGCGCACACTCGCCTCTAAGCCATCTAGCCTGGGTTTGAATCCCGACCCAGCTATGAACTGCCATCCTGGTGCTGCAAAGGCAACGTGATTCATCAATGTGTGTGCCATTCCTCAGATGGATGTGAGTCGGACGTCCCTTCTGCCGGCATTAGTTGGGGGACGAAAAACATCCCACGGTGTCCTACACGAAGAGTAGGTGAGCCAAATTCCAAATTTCTGGCCCTATTTTGCTTTGATGAAGGGTTAACATCCGAAACGTCAACTTCTTTTTGTGATTAGCATACCTCGATCAACCATCTGTTGGTTTTGTACATTGTTCTACCTGTCCGCCATCCTCAGCAAGACTAGTTCTTCATTCTAATAAGGTAAGAGTCTGTTCGCAGGCTCCGCTCTAATATTCCCTCCTCACTTCCTTCTAATATGTGTATTGCTCGTATTTCCTCTTCTGCATTAGCCTTTCCACTTGTCTGATCTCCCATTGGAGGATCATCATTCATGGGGTCTAGTGGATCACCAAGGTGACTGTAGAGCGGGAACAGTCATAATGAGGGGAGATGGTCACGTGGCAGAGTTTTTGTGTGATATGCTCGGCATTTTGCAGGGCACTCAATGTAAACCTGGAATGGCATTGTTCCGTATGGAGTGTAATATTGTGCACAGAGTTCCTACACTTTGATGCCTTGCAGGTAATTAGCAATTATTTTAATGTTTTTGTAATTTGATTGTTTTTGAAATATGCTAATTATGCCTTTTTCAGTAAGCCAAGGAGAAGGGCCTCTGATACTGCCAGGCGAGGCTTTCAGTTTAGGGCGTTTTGGAGATTGTGGTTGCCATGAGAGCCGAGCAGGTGATTGTGAAGCAGCTATGGATGTCTAGCATTTAAGGAGTTTGGACGTGATGCAACTGCCTGCCGGGATAGACAGTGACTCCAATCTACCACTCGATTGCTGAGGAAGGGAAAAGACTTGATGGAGCGCATTGCCAGGCAATGACTTGGGGGTGGGAGTGCGGGGGATGAAGGGGAGGCAGTTGCTTTGTAGGTGAGAGAAGTAGAGGGGATAAAGGACAAGTGGGTGAAGAGGTCAATTGCTGGAATCGAAATTGTGGATCGCCATGTAAAAGCGATAAATACAGTGACTACTGAGCATGCATTCCTTCAAATAAAATCTGCAGATGGTAAAAGTTGAAGGAAGGGGGTCGCGTTGAGAGGACAGTTGGAGTGAAGGGTCGTGTAGAGAGGACAGTTGGAGTGAAGGGTCATGAAGAGAGGACATTTGGAGTGAAGAGTGGTGTAGAGAAGACACTTGGAGTGAAGAGTGGTGTAGAGAAGACAGTTGGAGTGAAAAGTGGTGTAGAGAAGACAGTTGGAGTGAAGTCACATTGAGAGGACAGTTGGAGTGAAGGGTCATGGAGAGAGGACAGTTGGAGTGAAGAGTGGTGCAGAGAGGATAGTTGGTATGAAGAGTGGTGCAGAGAGGACAGTTGGAGTGAAGGGTCGTGTGGAGAAGACAGTGGAGTGAAGGGTCATGTAGAGAGGACAGTTGGAGTGAAGAGTGGTGTAGAGAAGACACTTGGAGTGAAGAGTGGTGTAGAGAAGACAGTTGGAGTGAAAAGTGGTGTAGAGAAGACAGTTGGAGTGAAGTCACATTGAGAGGACAGTTGGAGTGAAGGGTCATGGAGAGAGGACAGTTGGAGTGAAGAGTGGTGTAGAGAAGATAGTTGGAGTGAAGGGTCATGTGGCGAGGACAATTGTAGTGAAGGGTCACGTAGAGAGGACAGTTGGAGTGAAGGGTCACGTCGAGAAGACAGTTTGAGTGAGGGGTCACGTAGAGAGGACAGTTGGAGTGAAGGGTCACGTAGAGAGGACAGTTGGAGTGAAGGGTCACGTAGAGAGGACAGTTGGAGTGAAGGGTCATGTAGAGAGGACAGTTGGAGTGAATGGTCGCGTAGAGAGGACAGTTGGAGTGAAGGGTCGCATAGAGAGGACAATTGGAGTGATGGGTCGCGTAGCGAGGACAATTGAAGTGAAGGATCGTGTAGAGAAGACAATTTGAGTGAAGAGTCGTGTCGAGAGGACGGATTTACTGATGGGAAGGAAAGAGCGACTGTAAGTGAGAGAATGTCAAGCTGGGAGGTTACAAGTAGTAAGGTACCTCAGGTATCAATACTATGACTGTTATTATTTATTATTTGCATCAACAATTTGGATAGTGGACTGAGGAGTTGGCTTTCTAAATTTGTAGATGACAAACCTAGGACGTAAGGTAGATAACATGAGGGTGAGGAGAAATGAGCAAATTCAAGAAACTTCACCGTCATAGATTGAAGAAAAGATTAGTACATGTGGTTTAATATAAAGAAATGTAAGGTGACGGGGATGGTTGAGAACAATGGAAGTAGAGATCGCCTCATACATGATGCAAGGGGCAATTTTGGAGCATGTCACACAGGAGAGGAATCTTGGGGTGGCAATATGTACGTGGGTTAGCAGACAGCACAGCACAGCACAGTGCCAGCCAGCTGTAGGTAAGGCAAACAGGGATGTTTAAGTGTATTCGTGGGGGAGTAAATTATAAATCGGACTAGAACGGCACTAAGACGTTGACCGATATACCTCCACCCACAGTATTACATCATTATAATACTTGTACCAAGTTTGATTTAAATCACTTTTGCTTTTCTCAAGTATCACATTTTTACCTGATATGACCTCTGACTTTTGACCTCTTGATGCCGAAATCTAATTGGTTCATCTTTTCATTATAATACATACTTGTACCAAGTTTGCTCTAGGCGCGGCTACGAAAATCTATCACGGACGGACGCACGGACAACCCAAAAACGTAAGGGCTCCGACGACTTCGTCGATGGAACATAACGAGGTAGTGTTAACATTGTACAGAAATGTAGTGAGGCTTCATCTAGAATGGTGTGTACAGTTGGCCACCACGTCTGAGGGAGGACGTGGCAGTCAGAGGGCATCAAGCTACCACTGATTCCAGGCCTAGCTCGACAAGGCTAACGAGGAGCTGCTGAAGAAGACTGCACTTTATACATTAGGAAGGAGGTGAATATGATGAGATATGAGAGAGATGTGAGAGAGATGTTTAAGCTAATTAAGGGTGGAAAGAAAATAAATTCAGAAAAGTTTTACAGCAGAATGACCAATGGCAATACCAGGATCTATCACTAAGACTAGTTAGTGCATGGAATGGTCTCACTGGAAAGGTAGTGGTAGAAGAAACGGTAGATAAGTTTAAATAGTGGTAGAACTAGACAACCGGAACAAATTAACACCACCAGGTGACGTATAAGCCACACTCGTGTATTAACCGCACTGGATGGCTTTGACGACAGAATTTGTGAATACACCACAGTTTATAATTGGAAAGTTACAGTACATAAGTACCTAGACGTATTGGGGGTAGAAGGATACTTGCAGGAATGGTAGGTAGCTGGGTATGGATGGGTGATTGTATATAATTGTAGTAATTGTTATGTTTATGAGAATATCAGATCAAATGGTGAAGGTGCTGCCGGTGTTCGTTCATTCCATGCCCTACGTCTTCATCTACCCCCCCCCCCCCCCCCAAAAAGGACATTTAAAAAAATCTTAGTGTTTTGCTGCCCCAATATACTCCTCCCCACTCACCCTCATCTGCCATTACCCCCTCCCCCTCCCCTCCCCGATCCCACCCCCACAGCAGTGAAAGTCGATAAACTGGTACGTTGAATGAACATGGTGTTTGTCAGGTGCGGCTTTGATGGACCAAGCGGTCCCCCTCTGTGTCAAAGTTCTTTGTATAGGGCAGCAGAGGGAGGACATCTGGAATGAAGGGAGGAGAGTTGGAATGACAGGATCGAAGGAAGCACAGTAGGAGTGAAAGGAGTGAAGTGGGCACAGTATGAGTGAAGGGAGTGAAAGGGACATAGTCCAAGTGAAGGGAGTGTAGGGGCTACAGTTGTTGTGAGGGGAGTGTAGGGGGTACAATCCTCGTGCAGGGTCCCACAGACAGAGTGCAGGGTCCCACAGACAGAGTGCAGGGTCCCACAGACAGAGTGCAGGGTCCCACAGACAGAGTGCAGGGTCCCACAGACAGAGTGCAGGGTCCCACAGGCAGAGTGCAGGGTCCCACAGGCAGAGTGCATGGGTCCCACAGGCAGAGTGCATGGGTCCCACAGACAGAGTGCATGGGTCCCACAGGCAGAGTGCAGGGGCCCACAGGCAGAGTGCAGGGGCCCACAGGCAGAGTGCAGGGGCCCACAGGCAGAGTGCAGGGGCCCACAGGCAGAGTGCAGGGGCCCACAGGCAGAGTGCAGGGGCCCACAGGCAGAGTGCAGGGGCCCACAGGCAGAGTGCAGGGGCCCACAGGCAGAGTGCAGGGGCCCACAGGCAGAGTGCAGGGGCCCACAGACAGAGTGCAGGGGCCCACAGGCAGAGTGCATGGGTCCCACAGGCAGAGTGCAGGGGCCCACAGGCAGAGTGCAGGGGCCCACAGGCAGAGTGCAGGGGCCCACAGGCAGAGTGCAGGGGCCCACAGGCAGAGTGCAGGGGCCCACAGGCAGAGTGCAGGGGCCCACAGGCAGAGTGCAGGGGCCCACAGGCAGAGTGCAGGGGCCCCACAGGCAGAGTGCAGGGGTCCCACAGGCAGAGTGCAGGGGTCCCACAGGCAGAGTGCAGGGGTCCCACAGGCAGAGTGCAGGGGTCCCACAGGCAGAGTGCAGGGGTCCCACAGGCAGAGTGCAGGGGTCCCACAGGCAGAGTGCAGGGGTCCCACAGGCAGAGTGCAGGGGTCCCACAGGCAGAGTGCAGGGGTCCCACAGGCAGAGTGCAGGGGTCCCACAGGCAGAGTGCAGGGGTCCCACAGGCAGAGTGCAGGGGTCCCACAGGCAGAGTGCAGGGGTCCCACAGGCAGAGTGCAGGGGTCCCACAGGCAGAGTGCAGGGGTCCCACAGGCAGAGTGCAGGGGTCCCACAGGCAGAGTGCAGGGGTCCCACAGGCAGAGTGCAGGGGTCCCACAGGCAGAGTGCAGGGGTCCCACAGGCAGAGTGCAGGGGTCCCACAGGCAGAGTGCAGGGGTCCCACAGGCAGAGTGCAGGGGTCCCACAGGCAGAGTGCAGGGGTCCCACAGGCAGAGTGCAGGGGTCCCACAGGCAGAGTGCAGGGGTCCCACAGGCAGAGTGCAGGGGTCCCACAGGCAGAGTGCAGGGGTCCCACAGGCAGAGTGCAGGGGCCCACAGGCAGGGTGCAGGGGCCCACATGCAGGGTGCAGGGGCCCACAGGCAGGGTGCAGGGGCCCACAGGCAGAGTGCATGGAGTGTAGAGGGCACAGAGTGCATGGGGGCACAGCTGGAGCAAAGGGGGCACAGTCAGTGTGTGGGGATGTAGGGGGTACAGTGGTAGTGAAGGTTACAAACCGTAAGCAAGATTGTACATAAATAAAGCGAGCACACTGCCCTGGCAAAGTCTCCATACATATCACACCGTCCTTGGCGGAGCTCGGCAAGCTTGGTGTCAGGTTCAAATTGCTAAATACTACCTCCATTTTTGGCAGATATGTTGCGCGATTATACACATGGAAATGAACATTACATGCAATGTGTTATTTTTGTAAATTTTACATTTGGTAATTCCATCACATGTTACCTTTTGTGGTCTCACTACGTCCCCAAAATATAGCCTTTCATACCTTTTGCGCATTCTACCTTTGGCTTCATTATCATCATTCATCGTTTCAATGAAACTCTTCTCGTGGGTTTGATGGCAGGTGTGAAAAATGCTGAGATGTCACAACCGTTGTTGAAGTGTTCATTTTCTCTCAGCTGTACTTTTGTTTTAATTAAATCAGCAATTCATTCACACCTTTCATTCCTTTTCTTGTTCCGTGTACTCTTCCCCCCACATCCCACCCTCAGAGCGGACACGCTTAACCATCACGTCACCGAGTCTGGCTAAAACACCAGGATAACCGTCTCTCGTTGGACGAAACCAGGCTAGACAGCGCAGAGGAGAGCGCGCATACCTGTCGGCTATCAATAATTTCCCAATTCTCCACCAATCTTTGTTGGTGGTCAAATTCTCCACCAAATAACTAGCCTTTGTCAAGTCAACTGCACCTATTCCTTGCCTCCTTTATCCTAAAGTGATGTCACAACCGTATCCATCTTCCCTCCCCGCCCCATCCTTTGTCATTCACCGACGTCATCGTGAAACCATCCTCCCGCAGAGTCGCATTCTCAGATTCTTTGATTATTTATTATTTGCAAAATCGAAGATTTTTCAAGTATATTGGTCGGTTGTGTTTGTGGTTCTGTCTGTCTGTTTGTTTGTTTGTTTGTCACCGGCCTACAGGTCACATTTTTCAACCGATCTTCACGAAACTTCACCAAATGGTAGAGTTGGTCAAAAGCAAGAAGCCTATTGTTTTTGGGGTCAATAGGTCAATCGGTCAACATAGGCCAAAGGTCACCAACTTTGCTAAATTTCTAAAATCCTCAATTTTCATCCGATTGACTTGAAATTTGAAGAGGACTTGCATATCTGGTCACTGAATTCAACTGAATTCAAGTATATTTGAGGTCAACATGGGCCAAAAGATCAACATGGGCCACATTTCTCAAATCCTCAATTTTCATCCAATTGGCTTGAAATTTGAAGAGGACTTGCATATCTGGTCACTGAATTCAACTGAATTCAAGTATATTTGAGGTCAACATGGGCCAAAAGGTCAACATGGGCCACATTTCTAAAATCCTCAGTTTTCATCTGATTGACTTGAAATTTGAAGAGGACTTGCATATCTGGTCACTGAATTCAACTGAATTCAAGTATATTTTAGGTGAACATAGGCCAAAAGGTCAACATAGGCCAAATTTCTAAAATCCTCATTTTTCATCTGAAAAGTCGTCACTTTTCATCCTGTTGACACGAACTTTGATCAAGATTGTAAATTTTAATCTTCATGAAATGGACAATTTGCTGTATCAATGGAAAACTTTTGGGGGAGTGGGGGAGGGCGGATTTTGCAAGTATCGCGCTACGCATGACGTCTTCTTGTTTATTTATTGCTCAATCCCCATCTCATTCTCTAACTGATAATCGCTCTTCTGTGTTCGCTTCAATTGTTCCTTTCCTTTTTTGTAAGCAAGTAAAGGTTGTTCATGCTCAACATGACCAAACTGTAAGATTCTAACCCCACTCCTCATTTGGAACATGCACATTGATCTATCAGGGTTGGCTGCTTATTTAATTCTCCAAAAGGAAACGCAGTATTGGAATAGAGTGGAATCTCGTCTAAAATGCCATGTTTCGTAGTTTTTGTGTTCTCGGCAGAAAGGATTCGTGGTTTGTCTTGCGTCGTCGCCACGATGGACGGAGGAAGCCATCATTGTAAACGATGATTTATTGAGAAGAGTATCAAGACTCTTACATTTCCGAGGAAGTCAAACATCCGTATTGTCACTCCTGAGGGATCACATTTCTGTGATCAACCTCGGCATAAGGAACTTTGCTCAAACTTGATGTGCGCACAAGTTCTAATGTGGCCAATGCCAAGCCGTTCCCTGGTAGTCAACATCTCATGGCCTACAAAGAGTCTGTATGTGGAGTTGTGCAAAATGTCTTCCCTCTTTTACTTGGGGTCACTCCCTCACCTCCTCCTTCCCCTTTCATCTCCCACATCTCACCAGTGCACCAGTGTAAAGGAGGCTAAAGATCCGACCATCATTGGCACTACCCTCCATGAGGACAAGGTCTCCTCACCTCCAATTGCCAGGTTGGTGGCCAATTTTACTTGCACTGCTTTCCAGGTGATCTTTGCATTCCTCGTCCTTTCCGCGCTCAGTTCTTCTCAACCTAAAAAAGTCACCTGTTCAGCCAAACTTTCTCTCTTCCTCCACTTCGTAAAAAAGCCAAACATTTTGCTGTGAACTTGTTCATTTGTCCCAAAATCCTTCAGGTTGACAAATGTGCCATAAGATGTAAATAAATGTATTAAACCAAATCTGCAAATATTCACACTCTTCGACTTCACACCACAAGCCCCGGATCATGTGATTGGTAGGGTCAGTCCAGCAAAACCTTCTTCTTTGCATTGACCAGACAGCAAGCTTGAAGGCGATTGGTTGATATATGAAAGGGACTTATTCTGCCAATGGATACTTACCTATACATCTCGATTTACTCGGTACCTTATGTGTATGCTCTGCAGATCACCGGTGCTGCTGAACCAGTCTCATAAGATGTGTGTGTGTGTGTGTGCGTGTCTGGTGTGTGTGCGTGTCTGGTGTGTGTGCATGTCTGATGTGCGCGTGTGTCTGGTGTGTGCGTGTGTCTGGTGTGCACGCGTGTCTGGTGTGCGCGCGTGTCTGGTGTGTGTGTGTGTGTGTGTGTGTGTGTGTGTGTGTGTGTGTGTGTGTGTGTGTGTGTGTGTGTGTGCGCGCGCGCACGCGCATGTCTGATGTGTGTGCGCGTATGTCTGATGTGTGTGCGCGCATGTCTGATGTGTGTGCGTGTCTGATGTGTGTGCGTGTCTGATGTGTGTGCGTGTCTGATGTGCGCGCGTGTCTGGTGTGCGCGCGTGTCTGGGGTGCGCGCATGTCTGGTGTGCGCGCGTGTCTGGTGTGCGCGTGTCTAGTGTGCGTGCATGTCTGGAGTGCGTGCGTGTGTGTGCGTGCGTGTCTGGTGTGTGTGCGTGTCTGATGTGCGCGCGTGTCTGGTGTGTGCGTGTGTCTGGTGTGCGCGCGTGTCTGGTGTGCGCGCGTGGCTCGTGTGCATGTGTGTCTGGTGTGCGCATGTGTCGTGTGTGTGTGTGTGTGTGTGTGTGTGTGCGTGCGTGCGTGTGCGTGCGCGCGCGCATGTCTGATGTGTGTGCGTGTCTGATGTGTGTGCGCGCATGTCTGATGTGTGTGCGTGTCTGATGTGTGTGTGTGTCTGATGTGCGCGCGTGTCTGGTGTGCGTGCGTGTCTGGTGTGCGCGCGTGTCTGGAGTGCGTGTGTGTGTGTGTGCGCGTGTGTGTGCGTGCGTGTCTGGTGTGTGTGCGTGTCTGGTGTGTGCGCGTGTCTGGTGTGTGCGCGCGTGTCTGGTGTGTGCGTGCGTCTGGAGTGCGCGCGTGTCTGGTGTGCGCGTGGCTGGTGTGCATGCGTGTCTGGTGTGTGCACGTGTGGTGTGTGTGTGTGTGTGGTGTGTGTGTGTGCGCGCGCATGTCTGATGTGTGTGCGCGCATGTCTGATGTGTGTGCGTGTCTGATGTGTGTGCGTGTCTGATGTGTGTGCGTGTCTGATGTGCGCGCGTGTCTGGTGTGCGCGCGTGTCTGGTGTGCGCGCGTGTCTGGAGTGCGCGTGTGTGTGTGTGTGTGTGCGTGTGTGTGCGTGCGTGTCTGGTGTGTGTGCGTGTCTGATGTGCGCGCGTGTTTGGTGTGTGCGTGTGTCTGGTGTGTGCGCGCGTGTCTGGTGTGTGCGTGCGTCTGGAGTGCGCGCGCGTGTGTGTGTGTGTGTGTGTGTGTGTGTGTGTGTGTGTGTGTGTGTGTGTGTGTGTGTGTGTGTGTGTGCGCGCGTTTTTTTATTTATTTTATTTATGTGCCATACTTCTCAAAATTTTTTTCAAACAATCCATGTTCACATTGATTTCTGAGGATAAATCTTGATTATGATTCCGTTTATGAATGTATTTGGCTCAGATCTCGTAAAACCATTTAACATTTGATGAATTAGAAGGTCTTTTCACTTTGTGCTGTGTCCATGATTTATCAGGACCGTCACGTGTCATGAGCACTTGTACCGTTCCGTGCAGTCTACACCAGACCAGGCTTGTGTCCAATGGTATATTGTTCCCGGCACACCTTCTAGTGGAATTCCATACCTCCCTCCCCAGCACCCCATATGCTTCTTCCTTTTTTTTTTCTTTTTTTTTTTCCTTTCAAAGATCGAGGCTCATGGAAGACCAAGGTGACGGTGGGTATTACCCCACGAACGCTGCTTTCTGTTACCATTCCTCTCTTTGGTTGTTATCTCCATTTGTGGGTTTCAGAAGGTGGAATGGAACCGTCCCACGTCTGTGTGTGTGTGTGTGTGTGTGTGTGTGTGTGTGTGTGTGTGTGTGTGTGTGTGTGTGTGTGTGTGTGTGTGTGTGTGTGTGTGTGTGTGTGTGTGTGTGTGTCCGACTCACTTGCTCACCGAGCGCTCATTCACTCACCGAGTCTCACTGTCTGTCGGTGAGGTGAATCAAGTACAAGACCTCGTTTAGTTAAAAGTGTAATAATTTGTCGGTATTTCATTGGTATTATTCTGCATTTTCATTCACAATGATCATCATCCAATATGCATCGAGTGCAGGTTTCCTGCGGGATTAATTGTGCACAGGTAGGTAGGTATTCCAGGGTTTCAAGCCGTGGCTTCAACCTGCGGCCCGGCTCACCCCGTACGGAGACAAAGCCATGGTTTATTGATGCGTTTGCTGCCTTATTTATTTCAATTAGAGACGCCAGGCTGCTCTGACTGCCAAGACCCGATGACTGATTATCGTATCCTTTATATAACCCAGCGCGTTTTTGTACCGCCCGCCTATTGGCCACAAGGACAGCAATAATGACCACGTTATTATTTATCGCTCAAGGACCCGGGAGGATGTCGCTTTGTGGGCTTTTGAGTGTTTTGATGAATTGCGACCAAAGGGCGACGACTAACCGACGAGGAGACCACAGGAGGAGGAAAGTAGTGAGGAACAATCTGTTCCATGATTTTTGAGGAATGTTTTTTTTGGGGGGTTTTTTGTTTTTTTGCCATCGTACTCGCACACCGCGCTCGGTTGGTAACCGCAGGTGTTTCATTTGGTGCTGCCATCATAGTCAGCTGGACCCTTTTACGGATTTGCACGTACTTTGTGAACCTGGAAAGGTACCGCCATTGGTTTCCTTCTGTTTACTGAGGTGCATTCACAGGTACAGTGGCGTGCTGACGAGGAGGCGAGTGTCGTTGAAGCTGAAGGGAAAGGTGTATGCTGCATGTGTGAGGAGACATGGGTAATGAACGTAGAGCAGCAACGAAGGCTGGAAAGGGTGGAAATGCGAATGGTTCGACGGATGTGCAGAGTATCGCTGAGAGAGAGGAAGACAAATGATGAATTGCGAAAGATGATGGGAATAAAGCCTGCGATTGATGCTGTGAAGAGGAACAGGTTGAGATGGTTTGGTCATGTGTTGAGGAAGGATGAAAGTGACTGGTTGAGAAGAGTGATGGAAATGAATGTAGAAGGAAGTAGAGGACGGGGAAGACCGAGAAAGACTTGGCTAAACATGGTGGAAGAAGAAATGCGGGCAAGGGGGTCAACAAGGGGAGATGCAGAAAATAGGGCAAAATGGAGAAGATTGTCATGGGGACTGCAAGGCTCACCCCCGCTCTAGCAGGGAAAATGGCCTTAAAATGCCTGTTGTGTTGTTGTTGTTGTTGTTGTATTCACAGGTGTTTATGCACTTCAGACTCATCTGTTTTCAACGAAGTGTAAATGTATCTGGGGTTTTTTTTTTTCCACCTCACATCATCCACCTGTTTATTTAAGAACAAGAAGCTTTTTTTAACCATCGATAAATCAATCATCCGTGTGAACAAGATGGACACTTTTGTTCTAATTTTGTCTAATTTGTCTAATTTTTTGTCGAATCTGTCTAATTTTGTCAATAATGTATGCAAGTCATCCTCGATAAAAAGCTTCATGGTTAAGGTGGCTGGCTTAAGATCTTCGGGTCTTGAGTTTGAGCCCTTGGCGTGCCGTCAAAACCTGACCGGCTTGTTCTCATCACCGAACCAACTCATCCACCTAGTTTTGTCATAACTTGTCCATAACGTTATGAAATATCATGCTGTGTATAGTTTTTGTCCCAATCACTTGATGGTGAAGAATCGATTTTAAAATGAAAAAAAAAAAATCTCGGATCTGCGGATCTTCACCAAAATCTAATGAATTTGTCCTCGTCGCACACACAACCTGTCCACCAAGTTTCGTCCAAATCCGTCCATAACCTTTTGAGATATCCTGTTCTCACACAGACACGCAGGCAGGTGTGAAAGGGTAACCTCCGCCCACCTTCTGTGCCACAGGTAAATACATATCGGATGGAACAATCGTTACAAAGTTGGAACCAAAAAGTAAAGATTGCAGTCTTGATGGAATTGTGATGTTCATACCGATGTGTGGGACGTAAAGCGAGGATGAGCACCTGTTGTGGCTCTGGATGATAAGGTTCCCTCACCTCCGCATCCCAACCCTCTACAGACTACACGACTTGATGTACAACGAACATGCATGTACAAATAGTACATGACTGCAAAGAGGACGTGTGGGGACGTTTTCCATTGAGAATGTCGTGAGCGACACGTCACCCTGTTTAGATCATGAGAATGGTTGATGTACCTTTTTGGATGATGATGATGTGAGTGTTTTATACCTTCTTCTGCTTTCATTTCCCAGCATTGCTCCTCATCCTCCACTCCATCTCCTCCTCATCCTCATCGACCCATTCTCCTCCTTCAAGGTTTCTGTTGTTTCGCATAAGAGAGGAATTTTAAACAAAAGTGAGAATGTACAACTTTTATTTTTTTGATCCAATGGGGTCGTTCAAGGAATGCTGAGGACATTTAAAGTATACACATATGATGACTTGGATTTATTGGTGTTCCTGTCCAAACCCATAGAATCCTACATCATGATGCTGGGAACCCAGGTTCAAATCCCATATACGATGTGCATTTGCCCTTTGTCGACTAATATCTTTATCACACACAAGCTCCTCCATAGGCCTTAGATCAATGTAAAGAAAAAGAGACTTTTGATCGATAGTAACAAGTGCTCACGGATGATCTTGTCCTATAAATGATGCGTATAGCAGACATGATGAGGTAATGATGGTGAAGTTGATGAAGAATGAGTTAAACTTGTCCTCTTCATGCTTCACGAGCCCATGGGAACCAGCTCATTTTGCCTTACATTTTGATCTATATTAACGCGCTGTTCGAAGAGCTTTTATTTGTTTATTTGATTACCTCTGCCACCCAAGGTGGACGGAGGTTGTGCTTTCAACACTGTCTGTTTGTCTGCGACCAGGATATCTCAAAACGTTGTGGACGGATTCGGATGAACTTGGTGGACAGATTGGTTATGAGACGACGAATCGATTGGATTTTGGTGACTATCCGGATATGAGGGTTTTTGAATTTTTTAAAGTGATTCGTCACCATTGAGTGACAGGGACAAAATGATATATCATGTGATATTTCAAAAAGTTGTGGACGGGTTATGACAAAACTAGGTGGATGAGTCGGTTAGGTGACGAGAACAAGCTGATTCGATTTTGGTTCAGGCCTGGATCGAGATCCGGCCGATCAGTGGGATACAAAACATAACCTGATCAGCCTGGCGGAGGTAGGTGCTCTAGCAAGTACCGTTCTAATTGGTTTTGCAATCCACAGGTGCGTGACAGACAGAGAAATGTAGTGTGCAGCGTGATTTGGCAAATACAACGTGCCTAAGAGATTGCAATGAAGGTTTCTGATTTTGTGCAATGATCGGATGTTTTCTACATCGGATTCTACTATTACCGTATTACTATTACTATTCTACTATTCTACTATTCTACTATTATTACCGCTGCACCTTGCGTCCCGGTTGAAGTGCCCGGCTGGCTGCACCTTGCATCCCAGTTGACGTGCCCAGCTGGCTGCACCTTGCATCCCAGTTGATGTGTCTGGTTGGCTGCACCTTGCATCCCTGTTGACGTGCCTGGATGGCTGCACCTTGCGGCCTGGTTGACTTGCCTGGCTGGCTGCACCTTGCATCCCGGTTGGCGTGCCCGGCTGGCTGCACCTTGCATCGCAGTTGATGTGCCTGGCTGTGGCTGCACCTTGCGTCCCGGTTGACGTGCCCAACTGGCTGCACCTTGCATGCCGATTGATGTGTCCGGTTGGCTGCACCTTGCGTCCCGATTGATGTGTCCGGTTGGCTGCACCTTGCGTCCCAATTGATGTGTCCGGTTGGCTGCACCTTGCGTCCCGATTGATGTGTCCGGTTGGCTGCACATTGCATCCCGGTTGGCGTGCCTGTACCTTGCATCCCAGTTGATGTGCCTGGCTGGCTGCACCTTGCATCCCAGTTGATGTGCCTGGCTTTGGCTGCTCCTTGCGTCCCAGTTGACGTGCCCGGCTGGCTGCACCTTGCGCCCCGGTTGACGTGCCCGGTTGGCTGCACCTCGCGTCCCAGTTGACGTGCCCGGCTGGCTGCACCTTGCGTCCCGGTTGACGTGCCTGGCTGGTTGCACCATGCATCCCAGTTGATGTGCCTGGCTTTGGCTGCTCCTTGCGTCCCAGTTGACGTGCCCGGCTGGCTGCACCTTGCGTCCCGGTTGACGTGCCCGGTTGGCTGCACCTTGCGTCCCAGTTGACGTGTCCGGTTGGCTGCACCTTGCATCCCGGTTGATGTGTCCGGTTGGCTGCACATTGCATCCCGGTTGATGTGTCCGCTTGGCTGCACCTTGCGGGCAGGTTGACGTGCCCGGCTGGCTGCACCTTGCGTCCCGGTTGACGTGCCCGGCTGGCTGCACCTTGCGTCCCGGTTGACGTGCCCGGCTGGCTGCACCTTGCGTCCCGGTTGACGTGCCGGTTGACTGCACCTTGCGTCCCGGTTGACGTGCCCATCTGAGTAACACCACCTTAACTCACGCCATCAACATTTCCTTTGGGTTTTCTTAATTACTCCCACAAGGGAGTAATGCATTCGCTCGTTATAAAAATTTGTTTTTAGGTGAATATGATTTTGGTTTAGAGATCAAGAATCCAATTTACCTGAATTACAATATCTGAATTTTTTTCTCTGTCGATCAGTGATATTTCTCATTCTGTTAAGCTTCGATCTTACCTCCTTCCACGAGGAAATGTCAAATTTTCCAAATTTTTAAACTTTTCTCTTCTTGTTCGCCATTGTCCTTTTATGTTCATTAAGGTGTTTATGTTCATTAACCCTGGTGTTGGGCTAGCGGCTAGGGTGCCGGCTTAGGATCCAAGGATCCTGGGTTCGAATCCCGGTCGATCGCTGAATTAACGCCAGGGGGGTTGACTCAGCCTGTCATCCTTCCGAGGTCGGCTAATTGAGTACCAGTTCACTGGTAATTCCCTGTTTGTCGTTAAAGGCGGCAAAAAGGGTTGGCGTCAGGAAGGGCATCCGGCCGTAAAACATTGCTTCAAAAAGGGGACCGAAAAACAACAACAACCACGGTTCCCGAAAAAGGCCTCTAAAGGTGGTTTTTTAAAAGGGATATTTGGAAGAATAGCTTGGTGGTTGAGTGGGTAAATGACTCCGTGCACTGCTCTCTCTGGTGTGGTTTTGATTCTCGTGGTTCCTCACATTGGGGGTTTTGGGCAAGTCGGGCCCGGGCGCCAGGTCATGAAATTGTTGGGCCGATAATTGAGCCAGACACCGAACTAATGGGACTTGGCGTATGATCATCACGACCATGATGATGGGAAATATATATATTTATGACAATGAACGGATATTGTTTCGTGTGTGCATGCGCATGTGTGCCCCCTCCCCCCCCCCCCCAAATTTTATGAACCCGTGTTCACCATACGTGTTATCGCAAATGTTTACATCGATAACTGATATTGGCAATATTGCTTTGGTCAAAACATCCTTTTAACATACAAGGAGGAGAAGGAGAAAATGGCTGTAGCTAGAGCAAGATGTCAATGAGGTGAAAGAGCTCCACATGCATGAATGGGACACTTATGCTTTCTTGGAATGTTGCAAACATCTCTCGTATTCATAACAGAGGTTCCAAAACTCAGCCTTCTCCAAATTTTAAGCAAAGTCATTTGACACTATTATCTCGAACTTGTTAATCTGACAAGCAGTTATTTTATTTTATCCAAGTTCCAAGGCTCATAATTGAGATGCCACTCACATGCACGTACCGACTAGACAAACACAGCCGCCGCTGAGCTTGGGGGAAGTGCCGTCACTTCCTGGGGTAATCTGAGTACCAGCGACGTCACAACAATGGCGCTGCTTTTCTCAACCGCACTCAGCAGGGAATTCCCCAACCTCGAAGCGGACCCTTCTAACCACTATACCACCGAGTCTGGTGACCGTCAGATCTTGGCTCCTCTAACCATTACATTACATATCGCTTCCATGCTTGGTTTCCGACCTGGCCGTTGCACCTTCAATATGCTACTCCATCGAACACAGCATTGGAAGGATACCCTGAACCACAATCAAGACGTGTAGGGTGACCTCTCTGGACATCTCTCAAGACTTTGATACGATACGATGTGACATCCAGTTTTGATTTGTAAGTCACCTTCATTTGGTATTCGGGGCCCCCTGTTCAAGTGGTTGTCTGATTTTATGTCTGAGCAGAAACAGCTGGTGGCCATTGGTGTCCTTTCCCTTGATCTTTCCCTTCAGGCTGGAGTTCCATAAGGCAGCATCTTCGGACCTTCAATATTATTGATCTATATCAATGATCTGTGTGATTCTCTTGAAGACCATCTTGTCATTTTCACGTTTACTTTAACCCTACAGAATAATACATCATTGGGTGAAAGGCTGGTCATTGCTGAATCCTGTTCCTCAGAGCTGTGGAAGATAAATCCACTGGTCAATTACTTAGAACATGACATTCAACATTGGAAAGTCATATGCTCTTCGAACATGACATTGAACACGGGCAACTCACATTGTCTCTCCACAATAATCAGCAATCAAAACTATCCAATCCACTTATTTGGATAGCCACTGGAAGAGGTGCAGTCCCTGGAACTCTTTGGCCTCACTGTCTGCTATAACCTTCCATGGGAGCATCATATCATCACTTTAGCATCAAAGGCCATTTGCCATCTGGGGATTCTCCATAGAGCTCACCATGATGTAGAAGGCTTTCATATGGAGCTCCATGCAGTATAGCCCCCTCATTCTGGGATGGTGCTCCTGCTTCTCTCCTTGCTCCTCTTGGGCTGGTCGAAAATAATGCCTTCTCTGCACCATTGATATCTCAAGGCAGGAGGCAGATTCCAAAGCACTGTCGCTCTCGCACCGGTGGCAGGTTAGTGGGATCTCTAGAGAAGTTTAAATCTGGCCTCGCTTCTCCTGCCCTCTCCTACCTCTCGACCTTCCACAAGATACACCTGGTCACATGTTCATCTAGAAACCTCCATATCACCCTCCCAGTCCTGTCTGGTGACCCACTTGCATTAATTTGTCCCCTTATTCTCCAGATTGTGAAATCGTCTCCCTGAGTCTGATGTCTCGTGTTCCTCACTTCAGTCGTTCAAATGATCTGTTCATCACTACCTCTTGTGCTCACACATGCATATCCATGATCTCTACATACACTGGCTCTTTCGCATTCTGTTCCTCCCCAGGCCATTTTTTGTGTTATTCCTCGATTTATATGTCCCCTGTTGCTCGTTCCCAATACCACTTGGTAGTTTGTGAACCTACTGCTCTTTGTCGTTCAGCTCCTCCATGAGCCGAAACTCTTGTGTTCGAAGAAAATTCTGGAGACCACCAGCCACAAGGGACAGTATGCAATGGTTTGAAAATTTTTCATAGTTTATATCAATACCACTCTCGCACAGGCAGTTGAGATTTCCTCTCCAGTAATACAAAACATTTGTTGCAACAGTAACCCAAACCAAGCGAAAGGCCGCCTTTGGGGATTTCTGCAACAAAATGGCATCTTTGTAAAAGAGGGCATATAAACAGGAACCTTTTTTGCTCCACAATGTCCATGGTTGGTGGAGTAATATAGTTTAGCATTAAACAGATTAAGAGGAAGATTTTGGTGACATTAGATGACATCATAGGGGACATGATGACACGGAATAAGGTCCTGGCACGAGAAGGAAGCAGGAGCTGGAGGCAAGCGAGCATAGCTGAGTGAGGAAAGGAGTGGGAGGGGATCTTTGATTGCAGGGGCACTTAGTTGCCATGGTAACGGGCACCTCCATTGATCGGCTCCTCTGTGTGCTCACCGAGGACCAGCTGTGCGTGTCGGTCGAGGAGTGTGCACACAAACGGAGGATGAGGGAATGAAAATGGCTGGTAAAGTGGGTGGGAATGTAAGCATTATTACACAAAGGCTGAGCATCATATCCCGGCCTGTTCTGCTCAAAACAATTAAATGATAATTGGACTTATTATTTTATTATGATTATGCACAACTCCTATTGGCTGTTATTCTGTTCTTTTGTAAGGTGACTAGTAATGCCATATTTTATGCAAATATTTTGTTACGATGACAAACTGGTGTAGAAAATCTAATGTACTGGTTCTAACGATGGTACAAACCAACAAGATATAAACAGCACAGCATTATGTTAGAGACTGCACAATGCACATGGTGAATATGAGAAAGAAGGGAACAATGTGTGAGCATCCGCAATTGTCTCATTTGGTATGATGCACAATTTTCAGGACTTGTTTATAATGTAGTTTATACTGAAAACAAATGTAATATACTTAAAATAAAAAGATAAAAGCTCAACCAACCAATAATTTCATGCAGTACTACTCCACCGATATATATATATATATAGAGAGAGAGAGAGAGAGAGAGAGAGAGAAAGAGAAAGAGAAAGAGAAAGAGAAAGAAAAAGAAAGAAAGCACCAGAGTGGAGAGAAGTTATACCTTGAACGGTCTGCACCATCACCTTTCTGATCTTGCTATTGGCTCTCTCTCTCTCTCTCTCTCTCTCTCTCTCTCTCTCTCTCTCTCTCTCTCTCTCTCTCTCTTCCCAATACCCATCACCTTTCATTTTCCACCAACAAAGATGTCAGCTGCAATTCATCCCCAACTGCACTGTCAGCTCACCTTTTATTTCCAACCATGGTGTCGCCTCCCCTTTATCTCCAACCACACCATTACCTCCAACATTCCCCATATACCCAACTTGGCCGTTTGTCACCTTAATCCCCAACTGTTCCGTTGCTTCCCCTTAATCCCCAACAGTGCCATACTCTCCCTTTCTCCCTAACTGTTCCATTGCCTACCCATTATACCCAACTGTGCCATCGCCTTCCCTTTATCCCCGCCCGTGTTGTCGGTCCCCCCTTTCCAACTGTATTGTTTCATGCTTTGTAAATGCTAAAATGAATTTGGTGTTTTTGTTTTCTGCCAGCTGGTGGTGGATGTGCCGTGTAGGCCACAGTGTCGCACTGTGCATCCAGACATGCTGATGGTTGAGGGGATGCTGAGCATGCAAGTTAAGATGGAGGTGCTAGCGGAGTTTGCTGTAAGTACAATCCCGAACACTTTCCACCGACAATATCCCTTTCTTCTTTTTTTTTTCTTTTTACAATCTGTTTGATCCTGCTATCAATTTACATTTCTTGATTATTTTTTTGTATAAAAAAGTGTCATGGGTGCAGTTGTGAAAACGTTTTCTTGTAAGTATTTCTGTGATCAGGTATATATTAAGAATAGAGGAAATTCTCCAGATCTCCCCTCTCGCCCATTTGCTGCTTACATTTTCACCCTTTTCCCCATCCCCTCTCATAAACTTCCTACTGTCTGTTGTACTTCTGTCACTTTCTCGATTTGGATCCTTCTGGAATGATCCTTCTTTACACTTGAAAAAGGGAGTGTCGGTAATAACTGCATATGCCATTAGCAGTAATGAACAGGAAGTGTGTTTTCACGCATTGCTTAGCACCTGCTCCCCTCGGTTCTGACCCAGGCTTTACCTTCACCTTTCGTGAACGTGGCCCTAATTTTTAACGTGACCGTGGATCTTTCACAATAACTGGGATCACATCCTTCACATCTGGTTCTGGTGTTACTACATGGTGCAGCTTCTTGTTTCTTCCTTATCTTTTTATTTCCCCACAAAAGTTTTTTTTTTTTTTTTTACACTTAAAAACGGTCATCTGCCCCACTTGAACTATTTGTGTAATTTTTCTTAATTGGATGAAGGACCTAACAAAGAAGCATATGACAAATGAAAGCAAGGCCCGATGTTAATTGTGAGGGAGTGAGAATAACCTGCTGCAATGGAAGTCACAGTGAATATAAGCTACCTTACAGATGAGTATGTGGAAGATCCTGCAGAGGAACAACTGGATTGGTACTGCACAAAGAAGGACATGACAGAGGCCACAACAGAAGGGAAGGTTAAGGCCATTATGGTGCAAATAAAGACTATCGCCACAACACAGAAGCAGGTGGATGGAGGTTACACACACATGTTAGTGGATGTATGTTGCTTGCAGAAAGCAGATGCAAAGAAGCTTCCTCAAAATGGACAACGAAAATAGGTTGTTGCAAATGAAGTGGATGGAGAGCACCACAGAGGTAGCAGGTGGATGGGGGGCTGTTATGGAGGAGGAGAAGGAGGACAATTGAGGGCGATGGTCTTTATTGCATGAAATATAGCAAAGATGATCGATTATAAATGTCGATGTAAATTAAAGTATGAAGACTTGAGAAGTGGAAAGAAGTCCACCAGATGGATGAGGAGTTGCCCCTGAATGTCAAAGCCAGAGGACCTGGCTAACAGGATGCTCAAGTGTCAAATGCTCCAGATATTTCCAGGGAGACTTCTGATATGTTGCTTGAGAAAGTTCACAATTGCTGCTGGGACGTGATAACTACATGCCCAACATTGGGTGACCTGGAAGAAATTCAAATATCTGGTCTGTGATGGAGATTTGGAGAAAAAGAATAATTAGATTGTTTATAATGTTTTCTTCATAATGAGAAGGTTGATTGGTTTGTAGTTGAGAGAGAAACAAAGGATAAATGGGGAACACAAAGACAAAATGTTTTTTGTTTTTTTAATATGCATTGACAAGCAGTCAGCAACTGCGTCACTATGATGTTGATATGGAACCGATTCGATGCTAGTCTGATAAATGGAACATGTCCTTCAATCCTGTAAAATCTCAGTCTCATCCTGTCTCTCCCGAAGGATCATCAAATGAACCCACCTATTTATTTCCTGAGTCATCCATTGGAAGAGGTTCAGACTCTTGAACTTCTAGGCCTCACAATCTGCCATGACCTCTCCTGGGCCAACCATCTATCAAAGCTTGCTTTCAAAGCCAATCAAAGATAAGGCTTCCTCTGTCGTTTCAAGTGTTGCCATTAAAAAAAAAAAAATCAGAAACACTCACAGTCTACAAAGCCTTGGTCCATAACTCAATAGAGTTCTGCTCTCCCCTATGGACTGGGCCCCAGCATCACATTCACCTCTCCTGGATTCTGTGGAATCTAATGCAATCAACATTATTGGAATCTCTAGCGATGAGGCTGAAGCATATTGTCTGTTCTCACATCATAAGCAGATCAGTGGTCTGTTTTTTTTTTAACGCTTCTCCACTGGTCTCGCTGTCTTTATTCTTTCTCTCTCCCGTTGGCCTCCAACCCTCCACAGTCGTCCCAGAATGCATGCTGTCTTACAGTAAACTCCCTCTTGGTAAAATTTTTAAAAACCAGGCTTACCACACAATTCCACTCTCTTATTACTCACTTCTCGCATCTGTGGAGCCACATTCCTGAGGCTATTATATCCCACTCTTCCCTCCAGGACTTCAAGCAGGTAGTGCACTGCCATCTCATGTCATTCCTAATTTTTATCCACGATTTCATATACCCTGCCAAGTCCAACCAACTTGTTGTACACCGCACCTTTCCCATTACATATTCAGGTGCTGCATAACATCATCGGGGCACTGAAACGTGCCCGCACTGAAAGGGAGTAGTCAGTTATCACTCTGTTTGTTTTCTTGCTTTATTGTTTGTTTGCTTGTTTTCTTGTTTGTTTGTTTTCTTGCTTGTTTGTTTTCTTGCTTTCTTGTTTGTTTGTCTTCTTGCTTTCTTGTTTGTTTGTTTTCTTGCTTTCTTGTTTGTTTGTTTTCTTGCTTTCTTGTTTGTTTGTTTTCTTGCTTTCTTGTTTGTTTGTTTTCTTGCTTTCTTGTTTGTTTGTTTGCACTCTTGTTTGTTTGCTTGTTTTCTTGCTTTTTTGCTTGCTTGTTTGTTTTCCTGCTTTCTTGTGGTTTTTTTTCTTTCTTTTTTTTTTCTTTCTTTCTTCCTGGCGATATCTCAGCCATCCTTTGAGCTAGCAAGCTGAAATTTGGGCGCAATAGCGAGCACATCCTTTTGCAAAAATGCTATTTTTTTTATTTTTCGATTAATCAATAAATTGATTAATTATTTAATTATTATCGATTCATTAAGTACTTATTTATTTTCTTTCTCATCTGGGCAATATCTCAGGCACCTTTTGAGCTAGGAAGCTGATATTTGGACACGACAATGACCAAGTGATTTGGCTGTAAATGATATTTTTGATTTATTGATTAATCAATTAATTGATGAATTATTCGATTAATTATTTAGTTAAGTTACAGATCTGGATGAAAAATGTGGTGGTTTAGGTATGTTATTAGCCAATTGATTAAGAAATTAATTATTTTACAATTACTATTTATTTATTTAATTATTAATCGCTTATTTATTTTCTTTCTCATCTGGGCAATATCTCAGGTACCTTTTGACCGAGGAAGCTGATATTCGTACATGACAGTGACCAAGTGATTTGGCTATAACGGATATTTTTGATTTATTGATTAATTAATTAATGGATTAATTAATGATTAATCAATTAAGTATTTTTTTAAATTATTTGGTTAATTTTCAAAATGTTACAGCTTCGGATGAAATACTGGTGGTTTAGGTTTGCTATTCGACAATTTATTAAGAAATTAATTATTTTACAATTATTATATATTTTAACTACACAATTAATCAATCAATTATTGTACATCTCTCCCTTCCAATACTGTATCTATGTGCTGCAGGGCCTCTTCGTCGGGTGCCGGAGGCGGCCCGGCGATGCTGGATGCTGGATGATATGTTATTTATTTGGCATGTGGGCGGTATACTTTTTTTTTTTTCTTTTTTTCTTTTTTTTTTTTGTATACAAGATCGAGGCTCGTGAAAGAGCGAACATTAATCACACAGAAAGACAAACCGACACATAAAACATATAACATCGGGAGCGGTAGACAAGATGGGGAGAGAGGGGGAAGGACACAAACACAACATTTGAGAGCAGGGACCGAGAGACATGGAGACATGGAGACATCGAGAGATCTGAGAGAGGGCGAGGGCTTTGGGGGGGGGGGCATGGGAAGGGGGCGGTGGGAGAGGTATAAAACATATGGACACTGCCAGGACTTCCAGGAAAGAAGTTGGAATTTCAAACAAGGTGGATCTGGGGTGAATTAGCGGGGGTAGAAAAGATCAAGGTTTTGGATGGGGGAAGATAAGAGATGGTGGTGAACAGCTGTTTTAAAGACCTGGAGGGAGGAGTGGGATTGAAGGGAGTGAGGGAGTTTGTTCCAGAGGCGGGAGAAAAGAGGAATGAAAGAGTGAAGGTGAGCAGAGAGCCGAGATTTCGGCAGTTTAACCATCAGAGGGTTGCTGGCAGATCTTGTGCGACCTGTAGGAATATTTGGGGGACAGAGCACAGAGAGAGCTGGGGGTGCAAGGCCGGAGAGGAGTCGGTAGAAGACAGAAAGACCACCTACCTGCCTGCGGTGAGTGAGTGAAAGGCCCTCAGAGATAGCTTCATCGCGGGAGATTCCAATAATTCTGAAAGCTTTGGTTTCAACAGCGTGAAGCCGAGCTAGGTGTGAGGCAGGAGCACCGGCCCATAGGGGAGAACAGTATTCCATTGAGCTGCGGATGAAAGCCTTGTATGTGGTGAGGAGCTCAGGTGTGCCGAGGAAGGACTTCGCACGACGGAGGATGCCCAGTCGGCGACTGGCTTTGGAGGCCAGCTTGGAAATGTGGTTTTCCCAAGAAAGATCATGGCAGATAGTGAGACCCAAAATCTTGAGCGACAGAACTTCTTGGAGAGGATTGTTGAGAAAGTAGATGGGAGGGTTGTCCAGTCGATCTTTTCGGAGAGACATAGTAAGAGTGTGAGATTTGTCAGGATTGAAAGACATGTTCCACTTGTTTGACCAGTCTGTGATTTTGTCCAGGTCTTCAGAGAGTGAGGAGGCAGCAGACTGCCGATCTGAGGGAAGAGGAATGGAGCGGCAGAGAGTGGAGTCATCAGCAAAGAGATAGAGAGGATTTTCGAGAGAGTCAGAGAGATCATTGATGAAGACCAGAAAAAGCACGGGGCCCAGAACACTGCCTTGGGGAACTCCAGCCTGAACAGGAAGAGGAGATGAGAGAAACCCATTCAGGGCCACACGTTGACGACGACTAGAGAGGAAGTCCGCCAGCCATGCGTGGAGATTTCCATGGATACCAAAGGAGGAGAGTTTGGTGAGCAGAGCGGGGTGCCAGACCGTGTCGAAGGCACGTGATATGTCGAGGGAGACAGCTCTAATTTCCTGTTTGGCATTGAGGACCTCCATCCATTGTTGAGACAGCAGAAGCAGCATGTCCAGAGTAGAGTGACCTGGTCTGAAACCAAATTGATGATCAGAGATCAAGCCATTGGAGAAGAGGAAAGATTTCATATCCGAAGCAATGATGGATTCCATGACTTTGCTGATAATTGGGAGAAGGCTGATTGGTCTGTAGTTGCTAGGATCTGTTTTTGCACCTTTTTTGTGCAAAGCGGTGATGTTGGCTGATTTCCAAGCAGATGGCAGTTGACCTTGAGCAAAAGAGAGGGTGAAGAGAACAGAGAGAGGGTGAGATAGAGCAGCAGAGCAGGATTTTAGGACCCGTGGGCTGATGCCGTCGGGTCCAGTTGCAGAATCAGAGTCGAGGGTTGACAGAAACTTTTCCACCTTGTCAGGAGGAAAGGACACGGAGTCCAGGAGCAGCAGGGTACGACTGGGTATGGTGGGTACAGAGAGGGATGGGTTTGGGACACAAGATTTAGAGGCAAACACAGAGTTGAGGCATTCAGCTTTTTCACGTGCGGAGTCAGCTGTGTAGCCGTTTGAGGTAAGGGAGGGGATGGAGGGGGAACAAACACCAGAAACGGATTTGACCAGACACCACCAGGATTTGGAAGAGGGAGACAGATAAGAGAGTTCGGTCTTGAGAACGGAGAGATATTGTTTCCTGGCTCTCCTGAGGGTGGACACACACTTGTTTCGGGCTTTGTGAAAGGAAATGAGATTTCCTTCCGTTGGATTTGCTTTCCAGGAGACGAAGGCAAGTTGTTTCTGGGCAACAGCCACACCACAAGATTCCGTGTACCATGGACGGGAGGAAGGGTATGACAACTGAAGACGAGATGGGATAAATCTGTGCATGAGAGAGAGCAATTTACTTTGGAAGAATTCCCAGGATGAGTTGATGTCAGAGGTGGTAGAGATGGGAGACCAGTCCAGATGATTGATGGCTGCTTGAAGACCGTGCCAGTTGGCCTGAGTGAAATGCCAGACTCGTCGACGCTGAGCAGGCTCCCTGAGGATGGTCAGAGAGATGTCCACTTTAACAAGGACATGATCAGATGATCCGATCGGAGCAGAAGAAGAGCAGCAGACATTTTCAGGGAAGTTGGTCAAAACCAAGTCCAGAAGAGAAGATGTTCCGTTGACTGAGATCCGGGTCGGGAAATTGACAGATTGTGTCAGTCCCAGTGAGTCGCAGAAGTCCTTTGCTGAGGAGCCATGGCTGGTGAGAGAGGTACCCACACCCAGCCAACTGGCATGATGACAGTTGAAATCACCACATATGAGGAAGAGAGAGTTGGGATGAGTAGATAGAAGTTGGTCCATATCATCAGACAGCGAGATGTAGATGGAGTCATCACTGTTTGGTGGACGGTACAACACACATATGAACAAGAGGTGGGAGCGAAGGGGAAGCCGTAGCCAGAGGTATTCCTGGGGGTGAGGTGGAGAGAGTGCAGTGCAGGGCGAGTGAGGAAGAGAGTTTTTGATAAAGATAGCAACCCCGCCTCCAGGACGAGGCTCAGGTCTATCATACCGGAGGAGGGAGTAGCCCGGGAGAGATACTATGGAATCCGAGACATCATAAAGGAGGAAAGTTTCTGTTAAGCAGATCACGTCTGGTTTGACAGAAGCAACCTGTATGGAGAGATCAGTTAAGTTTGAACGAAGGCCCCGGATGTTTGAGGTCCATACCGTTAATGAAGAGGAAGGGGGAGCATCAGATACAGAACAGGGGGGAGGAGGGGTAGGGTAAGATGTGGAAGAGGTGGAAGAGGTAGGGAGAGCTGTTGAAGGTGTGTCAGAGATTTCAGAATAGCTCGGAGAAAGGGAAGGATGGGGCGGACAAAAGGTTTGATGGTGATTGGGTGAGCCACAATGAGGTGTTATTTGAGGAGGGGGAAGAGCGAGGCAGAAGGTTGGGGGAGATGGAGGTGAGAGTTTGAAGGGGGAAGAAGCGGGGAGGACGCTTTGAGGAGGGGGAGTGAGAGGGGGGAAATTGAGAAGTAATGAGGGTGGGGAGATTTGAAGGGGAGGGGTGAGGGGGGAGTTTGGGAGGGAAGGGACAAGGGGAGGGATTTGAAAGGGATGGGATATGGGGGAGATTTGGAGGGGAGGGGTGAGGCAGGAGTCTAGGAGGGGAGGGGCGAGGGGGCGTCTTGGCGGGGAGGGGTGAGGGGGTAGTTTAGGAGGGAGGGGGCAAGGGGGGAGATTTGAAAGGGATGGGTGATGGGGAAGATTTGATGGGGAGGGGTGATGGGGAAGATTTGGAGGGGAGGGGTGAGATTGGATTTTTGAAAGTGTACGATTTATGGGAAACGAACATTTATTGCAAAATGAGTTTCTTGTGACCTTCGAGTTAAAAATACGTTTAAGGACGCTGGATGGAGGATGGAGTGCAGGAGAGTTTAGGGAATGTAGAAAAAAGGCACTATAGGAGATGGATATTTTTTTTGGGATGAATTGATTTGGTGAGCAAGTCGAAAGCAGCCTTTTAAAGAAGAAGAAGAAAAAGGTGTTATAAAATATGACGGAATACATAACTTGAGGGGAAAGTGTAAACATTGAAGGTTAATGAGTGAAAACTATCTGGGGAAATGGGGGAGAAACACGTGGTCGAAGAACGAACGAACGAATAAGAATGAATAAACGAATGAGAACAGACAGAGAAGGAAATGTTTTTTTTGTTTTTTTTTGTTTGTTTTTTTTTTTGAGTTGAGATTTACACAAGGAAGTAGGCTATGGGTGAAAAGACTGGGAATACAGAGAACGAAAGTTATTGGATCACAAACGACGGACCGCTGAGAGAAAAACAAAGCCTCAAGGTTGTACAGTGCACACTGTACAAGGCCTCAAGACACGACACGAATTAACACGATTTTCAATACAGGTATGAAAGATTTGCACCGAAAAATCTTCATCGGGACACAATATACGTACAACACCATAAATAAATACAGTTTTAACGAAAATACAAATGGGAACAATCACTTAACTTCGATTTCAAATCGTTCGCGACGCGGCAAAGGCCTTGCTCGCGACACGGCAAACAGACGATCAATTTATGAAAGATAAACACCGAGAAACAACCAAAGTTGCACCCTATAACTTCACACACCGAAAGATAAATACAGTTTCGACAAAATACAATTGTGAACAGACTTAACTTCGAAAAACGTGGAGACCGTGTGGAGCTTCGAAAATCCCTCCCACCATCTCCGAGATCTCCGAGATCTCCAAAGGGAAGGATGGGGCGGACTCTACTACTTTGAATGTATCTGTTCTTGTTTGTTTATCTTCTTCACACTGTTAGGCCCATAAGGCTTCTGAAGCTGTTGCATTGGCTAGGAGTTACAGTCCTGGAATGGTTTGTTTGCAATCCAGGTTGCAATCACGGAAGGGTCACCACTCCGATGCAGGATACTCAATTGCGATTGTAGGAATTTTATAATTTGTTCATGGTGTCGGCGATAGCTCCCCTACACTTTTCAGAGGATACCGTGCTATCTTTAAAATCCACCAGCTAATGCTGGCAAGCAGGATGCACAGTTAAACATCAATCTGAGGGACCACACACATTGATGCCTCGCACTGCCTGCAGAACACCAGGCTGACAGTTTATAGCTGAGTCGATATTGGAACCCAGACTAGACAGCTACAGAGGTGAGTGTGCATAACTCGAGGCTATCCTGCAGCCCCTCCCACACTCTTACAACAACAACAACATGCATTTTAAAGGCCATTTTCCCTGCTAGAGCGGGGGTTAGCCTTGCGGTCCCCATGACAATCTTCTCCATTTTGCCCTATTTTCTGCATCTCTCCTTGTTAACCCCCTTGCCCGCATTTCTTCTTCCACCATCTTTAGCCAAGTCTTTCTCGGTCTTCCCCGTCTTCTACTTCCTTCTACATTCATTTCCATCACTCTTCTCAACCAGTCACTTTCATCCTTCCTCAACACATGACCAAACCATCTCAACCTGTTCCTCTTCACAGCATCAATCACAGGCTCTATTCCCATCATCTTTCGCAATTCATCATTTGTCTTCCTCTCTCTCAACGATACTCCGCACATCCGTCGAACCATTCGCATTTCCACCCTTTCCAACCTTCGTTGCTGCTCTACGTTCATTACCCATGTCTCGCTCCCATAAATCATAACACTTCTCACACATGCAGCATACACCTTTCCCTTCAGCTTCAACGACACTCCCCTCATCATCAGCACGCCACTCAATTCCCGAAACTTCTTCCATGCACATCTCACTTGAGCAACCGTTGCCGAGTCTGATCCACCTTCTCCATTCAGCATGTCTCCGAGGTAGCAAAATGTTTTCACACCTTCCAGCTTCACGCCGTCTCCAAGATCCAACTCAACATTTCCTCCATCTGCAGCTCCCTCTGTGCACACCTTACATTTGAATGTAGCTGCCACACTGGTTAATGACCCTCTCAGACCACTACATTTTTGATGAACCCACTCAGCGCACATTGTACACTGAATGGAGTTCACTCCGACACCCTTCCTACACACAGCACAGGGCCACTTCCCAGTTCTTTCCACCTCACCACATGCTTTACCACTTGCCATCACCTTCGTCTTTCCGATATTCACCTTCAGACCTTTTGTCTCCATACATTCCTTCCACGTGTTCATCTTTTCCTTCAGTCCATCCATACTTTCCGCAATCAACACTGCGGTCAGTCCCTCCCACACTCTTACTTGCAGGTTATTGTGATTCCTCCCCTTGTCTCTCACCTTTTTCTGTTCGTTTATTCCCTTCCTTGCTCCTTGCTTTTTGTCAGTGTTACCCAAATGCTCCACTGTCAGTTCATACCCTTGCTCTTCCATGATCTTGCAAAGAAAAAAAATGAAAGCAGAATACGGTGGAGTCCACCACATTTCGGTATGTCCAGGGATCGCGCTCTGCATGTCTGATTCGCTGTGTCACATGCCAATGATCATCAAAGCTTACTTATAGTGAGTCCCTTGGATGTTTCTCGGTGTTTATCTTTAATAAATTAATCGTTTGTTTGCCGCGCGGGGTGTGAGGCCTTGCAGCCTCAGGCTTCCCCCGTCGAAGTTTGTTTCTTCCCTCGCTGGTTTTGCTCGGTTTTTTCTTATTTTTCCCTTCTCCCACAAACTTTCACCGAACATCTACTATTTGTCTAACGTTGTAACCCCCACAACCCCCCCCCCCCCCCAAAAAAAAATACAAAACAAACAAACAAAAAAAAAACTTTTATTTCCCTTTCTCCTCGTGTGCTTTTGCTTCTGCCCACGTGCGCTATCTCGCCCCGCCCCCATTTTCCCCTTGCCTTCCACCTTTTGCCCTGTTCAAGTGACTCGTGGTCGTCGCTCTAGGCTTCCTCTCCCCATTGGTATTTTTGTGAATATAAGATTGTTCTTCACAGTTCTGTTTAAATATGTTTAAACTTTCCCCTTCAGTGTTTTATTCAGTGGTTTATTACAACACGCTGTTTTTCTTCTTATTTAAAAGGCTCCTTTCAATTTCCTCTTCAACTCATTCCATTTCAAAAAAATATTCAATCTCTTATGATTCCAAATCACTCCATGCTCTAAATTCTCATTCATTCCATCCCTCCTCCATCGTTCTTAAACGAATCGCTAACTTGAAAATCACAACAAACCCAATTTGTTATATATGTTCATCTTTCATTAATCATCCACTTTCTAAACTCCCCCCTTGCCCCTCCCCTCCGAATCTCCCCACTTGCCCCTCCCCTCCTAAACTCCCCCCTTGCCCCTCCCCTCCTAAACTCCCCCCTTGCCCCTCCCCTCCAAATGTCCCCCCTTGCCCCTCCCCTTCAAATCTCCCCCCTTGCCCCTCCCCTCCTAAATTCCCCCCTTGCCCCTCCCCTCCTAAACTCCCCCCTTGCCCTTCCCCTCCTAAACTCCCCCCTTGCCCCTCCCATTCAAAACTCTCCCCCAACCCCTCACCTTCAAATCTCCCCCCCAACCATCCCTCCCAAATTCTCCCTCCTCCCACCTCCTTCTCAAAGCTGCCTCCTCCCCACTTTGTCTCCCTTCTATGTCATACCTCCACCTCCCCCAACCTTCTACTTTCCTCTGCCCCCCCCCCCCCCCTCAAACAACCCCTCACTGTGCCTCATCCCATCACCATCAAACCTTTCGTCCTCCTCATCCTTCCCTTTCTTCTAACTCTTCTGTAATCTCTGACACACTATCAACTGCTCTTCCTACATCCCCCTCTCAACCTTCATCTGACCCTACCCCTCCCCTGTCCTGTCCTGCACTCGATGCTCCCCCTCTCTCCTCACTAACGGTATGGTCCTCAAACATCCGGGGCCTTCGCTCAAACCTGATTGATCTCTCCATTCAGGTTGCTTCTGACAATCCAGACTTGATCTGCTTAACAGAAACTTTCCTCCTTCAAGATGTCTCTGATTCCTTAATATCTCTTCCTGGTTACTCCCTCCTCCGGTATGATACACCCGAGCCTCGTCCTGGTGGTGGGGTGGCTATCTTTATCAAAAACTCTCTTCGTCACTCTCCCTGCACTGCCCTCTCTCCACCCCACCCCCAGGAGTACCGCTGGCTATGGCTTCCTCTCCGCTCCCACCTTTTGTTCATATGTGTTCTGTACCATCCTCCAAACAGTGATGACTCCATTTACATTTCGCTGTCGGAGAACATGGACCAACTTCTATCAACTCATCCAAACTCTCTCTTCCTCATATGTGGCGACTTCAACTGTCATCATGACAGCTGGCTGGGTGTGGATTCATCTCTCACCAGCCATGGCACCTCAGCAAAGGACTTCTGCGACTCATTGGGACTGACACAATCTGTCAATTTCCCGACCCGGATCTCAGTCAATGGAGTATCTTCTCTTCTGGACTTGGTTATGACTAACTTCCCTGCAAATGTCTGCTGCTCTTCTTCTGCTCCAATCGGTTCTTCTGATCATGTGCTTGTTAAAGTGGACATCTCTCTGGCCATTCTCAGAGAGCCTCCTCAGCGCCGACGAGTCTGGCATTTCACTCAGGCCGACTGGCACGGTCTGCAAGCAGCCATCAATCAACTGGACTGGTCTTCCATCTCTAATGCCTCTGACATCAATTCTTCCTGGGAATTCTTCCAAAGCAAACTGCTCTCTCTCATGCACAGATTTATCCCATCTCGTCTTCAGTTGTCTTACCCTTCCTCCCTTCCATGGTACACTGGATCTTGTGGTGAGGCAGTTGCCCTGAAACAACTTGCCTTTGCCTCTTGGAAGGCAAATCCAACTGAAGGCAATCTCAGTTCCTTCCACCAAGCTCAAAACAAGTGTGTGTCTACCCTCAGGAGTGCCAGGAAGCACTATCTCTCCACACTCAAGATTGAACTCTCAAACCTGTCTCCTTCCTCCAAATCCTGGTGGCGTCTGGTCAAATCCGTTTCTGGTGTTTGTTCTCCCTCCATCCCCTCCCTTACCTCAAATGGCTACACAGTTGACACCGCACGTGACAAAGCCGAATGCCTCAACTCTGGGTTTGCCTCAAAATCTTGTGTCCCAAACCCATCTCTCTCTGTTCCCACCTTTTCCAGTCGAACCCAACTGCTCCTGGACTCTGTGTCCTTCTCTCCTGACAAGGTGGAGAAGTTTTTATCAAACCTCGACTCTGATTCTGCAACTGGACCAGATGGCATCAGCCCACGTGTCCTAAAATCCTGCTCTGCCGCTCTATCTCACCCTCTCTCTGTTCTTTTCACCCTCTCTTTTGCTCAAGGTCATCTACCAGCATCTTGGAAATCAACAAACATTACCGCTTTACACAAAAAAGGTGCAAAAACAGATCCTTGCAACTACAGACCAATCAGCCTGCTCCCAATTATCAGCAAAGTCATGGAATCCATCATTGCTTCGGATATCAAATCCTTCCCTCTTCTCCAATGGCTTGATCGCTGATCATCAATTTGGATTCAGACCAGGTCATTCTACTCTGGACATGTTGCTTCTGCTGTCTCAACAATGGATGGAGGTCCTCAATGCCAAACAGGAAATCAGAGCTGTCTCACTTGACGTATCACGTGCCTTCGATACGGTCTGGCACCCAGCTCTGCTCACCAAACTCTCCTCCTATGGTATTCATGGAAATCTCCACTCATGGCTTGCGGACTTCCTCTCTGGTCGTAGGCAATGTGTGGCCCTGAATGGATTTCTCTCATCTCCCCTTCCTGTTCTGGCTGGAGTTCCCCAAGGTAGTGTTCTGGGCCCTGTGCTATTTCTGGTCTTCATCAATGATCTCTCTGACTCTGGAAAATCCTCTCTATCTCTTTGCTGATGACTCCACTATCTGCCGCTCCATTACCTCATCCCTCAGATCGGCAGTCTGCAGCCTCCTCACTCTCTGCAGACCTGGACAAAATCACAGACTGGTCAAACAAGTGGAACATGTCTTTCAATCCTGACAAATCTCACACTCTTACAATGTCTCTCCGAAAGGACTGACTGGAAAACCCTCCCATCTACTTTCTCAACAATCCTCTCCAAGAAGTTCTGTCGCTCAAGCTTTTGGGTCTCACTATCTGCCATGATCTTTCTTGGGAAAACCACATTTCCAAGCTGGCCTCCAAAGCCAGTCGCCGACTGGGCATCCTCCATCATGCGAAATCCTTCCTTGGCACACCTGAGCTCCTCACCACATACAAGGCTTTCATCCGCAGCTCAATGGAATACTGTTCCCCCCTCTGGGCTGGTGCTCCTGCCTCACATCTAGCTCAGCTTCACGCTGTTGAGGCCAAAGCTTTCAGAATCATTGGAATCTCCTGCGATGAAGTCAACTCCGAGGGCCTTTCACTCACTCACCGCAGGCAGGTTGGTGGTCTTTCTGTCTTCTACCGACTCCTCTCTGGCCTTGCTCCCCCAGCTCTCTCTGTGCTCTGTCCCCCCAATATTCCTTCAGGTCGCACAAGATCTGCCTGCAACCCTCTTATGTTTAAACTGCCAAAATCTGGGCTCTCTGCTCACCTTCACCCTTTCATTCCCCTTTTCTCCCGCCTCTGGAACAAACTCCCCCACTCCCCTCAATCCCACTCCTCCCTCCAGGTCTTTAAAACAGCTGTTCACCACCATCTCTTATCTTCCCCCATCCAAAACCTTGATCTTTTCTACCCCCGGTAATTCACCCCAGAGTCCTTGCAGTGTTCATTTGTTTTATACCTCTCCCACCTCCCCCGAAGTCCTCCCGATGTCCCTGCTCTCAAATGTTGTGTTTGTGTCCTTCCCCCTCTCTCCCCATCTTGTCTGCCGCTCCCCTTGTTTTTTGTGTTTTGTGTGTCGGTTTGACTTTTTGTGTGATTAATGTTAGCTCTTTCACGAGCCTCGATCTTGTATACAAAAAAAAAAAAAAGCCTTGGACTACACAGCATAAAGGATGTCCATATGAAAGAAAGACTAGGGCTCTCTCTCTCTCTCTCTCTCTCTTTCTCTTTCTCTTTCTCTTTCTCTTTCTCTTTCTCTTTCTCTTTCTCTTTCTCTTTCTCTTTCTCTTTCTCTTTCTCTTTCTCTTTCTCTCTTCTCTTTCTCTTTCTCTTTCTCTTTCTCTTTCTCTTTCTCTCTTCATAATCATCATTGCAGTTGTGCAAAAGATAAATCTTGCGGGACCAAATCAAACTTGTAAGCAGTGGAAGAACTTTCAACCATACAAGGTCATTTCTTTGTTTTGTGTGCAGCCTGCAGGCAGACATTACCAACGTGATGTTCCTGAGAGTATGCATTTTGTCATGAAATGACTGTTTCAGGTGAATCACTTCCCCATGGCCAACTGATTTGTGATGCGGGAGTGCAATTCAAGGTGCAATTTTGGATGAAACATCTCAAAAATGACATTCTACCATGGCACAATTTTACATTTTGTTCAAAAATGGAAGAGGTGCATTGAAGGTGCTGTGGATTACATGGAGTTGTGATTACATCGTGGTCAAGTGATCTTGTGTCAGGTGCATGTCTCCTGGCAACGTGTAGATAAAGGAACCTTCATGAAGACTTTTGGTACATTCCTCAGAGCTCAAGAATGGGGTCAACATATTTCAAGAAGTAGCATCTTGATATAGAAAATGCTTTCTTTGGTGTACCTTTTATTACTTGCAAAATCGAAGATTTTTCAAGTATATTGGCCGGTTGCGTTTGTGGTTCTGTCTGTCTGTCTGTCTGTCTATCTTCACGAAACTTCACCAAATGGTAGAGTTGGTCAAAAGCAAGAAGCCTATTGTTTTTGGGGTCAAAAGGTCAACATAGGCCAAAGGTCACCAACTTTGCTAAATTTCTAAAATCCTCAATTTTCATCCGATCGACTTGAAATTTGAAGAGAACTTGCATATCTGATCACTGAATTCAACCACCAAGTATTTTTGAGGTCAACATAGGCCAAAAGATCAACATAGGTCAAATTTCTAAAATCCTCAATTTTCATCCAATTGACTTGAAATTTTAAGAGCACTTGTATATCTGGTCACTGAATTCAACCACCAAGTATTTTTGAGGTCAACATAGGCCAAAAGGTCAACATAGGCCAAATTTCTAAAATCCTCAATTTTCATCCAATTGACTTGAAATTTGAAGAGGACTTGCATATCTGGTCACTGAATTCAACCGCCAAGTATTTTGAGGTCAACATAGGCCAAGAGGTCAACATAGGCCAAATTTCTAAAATCCTCATTTTTCATCCGATTGACTTGAAATTTGAAGAGGACTTGCATATCTGGTCACTGAATTCAACCACGTATTATATTTTAGGTAAACATAGGCCAAAAGATCAACATGGGCCGAATTTCAAAAATCCTCAATTTTCATCCGATTGATGAGAAAATTGAACAGCATTTGCACATTGGGTCACTAAATAGGGAAACTAACTATTTTTGAGGTCAAAACGTCAAAGGTCAACTCAAGGTCAACCTTCCAAAATCATAATTTTTCATCTGAAAAATCGTCACTTTTCTTCCTATTGACCCGAGATTTGATCAAGATTGTCAATTTTAATCTTGATGAAATGGACAATTTGCTGTATGAATGGAATTTTTATTCTTGGGGGTGGGGGGAGGGCGGATTTTGCAAGTATCGTGCTCTGCATGACGTCTTCTTGTTTATTTATTTATTTATTTATTTTGTATACAAGATCGAGGCTCGTGTAAGAGCTAACATTAATCACACAAAAAAAAACAACCGACACACAAAACATATAATAAGGGTAGGGTAGGGTAGTTGTTGGACAAGTAGACAAGATGGGGAGAGAGGAGGAAGGACACAAACACAACATTTGAGCAGGGACATCGAGAGATCTGTAGGAGGGAGAGGGCTTGGGGGGAGGTGGGAGATGTATAAATCATGTATTCACCATTGCAGATTAAATTTACCCAGTATTGTGTGAGTTTTGGTGAGCATAAGACTCCGGTTATGTTCCACAGCCACTGCATTCGCAAAATGAGTATCTTTGGGATTAACATGAGCAAGTGGGCTTATCATGAGACTCTATCTATCCTTTGTGTATAACTTACAAAAAGGTGATGATTGAACGGATTACCATATTTCCTGACCATCTTTGGAATTAATGCAACTTTATAAAGCTTACGATTAAGCCAAATGTAGACTCCACCCAATAATATTGATCAATCAGTGTCAGTTAAACTGCCAAAATCAAGACTCTCTGCTCACCTTCACTCCTTCATTCCTCTTTTCTCCCGCCTCTGGAACAAACTCCCTCACTCTCTTCAATCCCACTCCACCCTCCAGGACTTTAAAACGCTGTTCACCACCATCTCTTATCTTCCCCCATCCAAAACCTTGATCTTTTCTATCCCCGCTAATTTCACCCCAATTCCACTTTTTTGAAATACCAACTTCTGTCTTGGAAGTCCTTGGTGTCCTTGTGTTTTATACTTCTCCCTCCCCCCCCCCCCCTTCCCACGCCTCCTCCCCCCCAAGCCCTCTCCCTCCCACACATCTCCCTGCTCTTAAATGTTGTGTGCTCTCAAGTGTTTGTGTGCTTCCCCTTCTCTTGTCTTCCTCTCCCTCTTTTTATATATTTTGTTTGTCTGGTTGATTTGTTTGTGAAGTAAATGTTGGCATCGGTTTTTGTATTCAGTATACAAAAAAAAAAAAAAAAAAGTGCAAGTGAGATGAAGACAGCAATCGATGCTTATGGAAACACTTCCACTTGTTCACTACACCAGATGTAGATGCCTCCAAAATTACCCAAAAACAATATGGAAAGGATACCGCTTCAACCTACCTCAATAAACAGTATATATGTCCATGTATATATATATAGTGTTGCGGATCTCGACGCCGGCCTTCTCCCCTTACCAAGGGGGGATTAGTCCCCTTGTCTTTGACTGGCCTGGCGGGACCTGGGACCTATGACGTCCCTCCCAGACAGCGCGTAAAATAGGGTATTAGGACTAGACTTCGCTATTACCTAATTACTCGCGCTGCCCTGAAACGAGGAAATAAGCCCCGCACGAACCACGTGTGTTGAGACGCCGAGCGGTGCGTACACGCGATCCGTGCCGTTTAGATGGTGAACTCGGTTCTAGCGATCTTATTCGTGCCATGCTTAGTCAATGGATAAATCACAAAAACGGTCGAATTGGAAAAAGGAAGAACAGATTTATTTACACTATACAATGATTCCAGAAAAAGGGGACACAGTGCAGCCTTAAACAGTCTTACTTACTACCCAGGACAAACGGGCCCGTCTCATACATACACACACTCACACAGGCTTGCAGCTGCAGGATAATGGTCCGCGTCCAGGGATGGCTCCCGTGCAGCTCCCTCCGGTCTCCAGCTCGTCCCGTGCAGATGGTAAGAAGAGAAGGCAGGAGCTCTCCGCGTGTCATTTTGTACGCACAGGGTTATTACGGGGCGATTTGGTAGGGAGCGGACTTCGGCGGTTAATCATTGGCAGGTATTACCGCGTTTACTCGTGTGGCTGAAGTAGGCGCTATTCGCCACCGGCGCGTCTGGCTGCAGCCGTGCACTCGTCTTGCCAACGCCTCTTCTTCCTCCCCTCTGGCGCGTACGTTATATGTGAGGTACAGTTCAAAGCCTCAAAGCGAGTGATGCGAGTCACGTTCTCCTGCCGACAAGTCCTCTCTCCAACAAGTGCTCACAGTGCGCTCGCCCCCTCAAGTCCTTTTCCACCAGTCGTTCAAGTCCTGTTCATAAGTCCTGTTCAAGGGCTTTGTGCACCGACTTATATAGGCACGCCCTTCTCAAAAGGCCCTTCTCAAAACCTTCTCAAACATACCAGACGCGCCTCTCCACGCCCTCTCATGCCATGCCGCTCGAGCCCTGGTTGGCTGGTGGCTCTTACCGTCATCGCCTCTGATGCTCCGCCTTGACGCCGCCCCCACCCCGACCCCGCGCTCCTCCTTCTCAGGCCTACCTCGTGTGACTCGACTAATGAGCGAGCAAAGGGCAGCAAACTGAGCGGGCAGCAAACTGAGCGGGCAGCCAAAGCGTAACAAACTGAGCGGGTCAGCCAAAATGGGGCGCGGGATCAATTACGCCCATCGAGGTGGAATTGGAGGGTGGACGCAAAATTGAGCGGGACCTAATCTCATGTCTTTACACAACGCAGGTATCAATAGGGGAAATGGCCTATACTTACACATACTATGACATAACTAATACTACAAGTGGGCTTACGTGTTGCTCGTGGAACTAACCACGGGGGGCAACCCTTTAACCTTTAATGATCAATATGTGCAAATCTCAAAACCGTAGCAATATATATACACACACATACACACACACACACACACACACACACACACACACACACACACACACACACACACACACTCAACCCTCGTTAATCCGACCCCGTTTAATCCGTAAATCTCGCTATCCGACCAAAACATCCATGGAACAGATTTCCGTCATTCATTTTATCCCTCTAATCTGCAAGATCGTTTTCCAACAATCTCACTAATCTGACATTGGGTGCTGGGAACAAAGTAGTCCAGATTAACGAGGGTTGACTGTGTGTGTGTGTGTGTGTGTGTGTGTGTGTGTGTGTGTGTGTGTGTGTGTGTGTGTGTGTGTGTGTGTGTGTGTGTGTGTGTGTGTGTGTGTGTGTGTGTGTGTGTGTGTGTGTGTGTGTGTGTGTGTGTGTGTGTGTGTGTGTGTGTGTGTGTGTGTGTGTGTGTGTGTGTGTGTGTGTGTGTGTGTGTGTGTGTGTGTGTGTGTATATATATATATATACACACACGAAATGAAATGTAGGTTTGAGCAATTGGTTGACTTTGTCTTTACAAGCATCAGTTTATGATCGATGCACAACTTGATTTCAATTGAATGTTATATTTTGAACATGAAATGGACCATGAATCGGAAAACGAACCTGTAGTTGGCATTAGTTCCACTCTGAATTCATCCCAATCCACAGAGAGGAGTGAGGTCATTATTTGACTGTCTGCCTGCCTTGCATTCAAACAACATTGAAAGTCATTCCGAACAGGAAACGTATTGTTTTTAAGGACGTCATAAAGGACGAACACCAAGCATTAATAACTCATGGAACGTGCTAAATAAGGTGGTGTAAAAGACGCGCCAATGGCGGTAAACTTCCGAATTTTTTTTCTTTCTGAAACTATAAAATCTTTTTTATTTCAATTGAATTGTATACTTAAAACACGAAAACGCAAATCGTCTTTTTGACACTTTTAAAACCTGTACTTGTTTAAACAAGCCTAAGTACAGTACTTGTTTAAAATATTACAGCGTTTTACGTCATCACGACCAATCAAATTTGCTGCCCGCAGAGCCTACGCATGTCCTTATTTCTTAAGACCACACGGGTTTAAAGTGTTCTATGAATTATTTTTATAATGTCTCATGTTCATGGAAAGGCTTGTACATCTATCACATGTCAGGAAAGGATATGAGGAGGAGATGAACAAATCAACATTATATGGGACTGAACCCAGCACCTGCAATCCAGAGCTGTATACTCAGATGGCAACACGAAACAGGCTCCTTCATTGGCTGCTTATGGATGAGGTCGAACGCTCAATTGGAATTCTATTGAATTCCTGGAGAGGAAGTGGATAAGTTCTCCAGTCATTTAGTGGATAAAGGTAAACCACAACTTCTTGCTGTTTCTCAGTGGAATTTTGGAGTCGGTGGTTCCGATTTTGAATACAGTTTGTACAAGAGTCTCTTGCGCTGCTGAAGGAATTTGGAAGAAAGGACTCTTTTTTTACTATCCATAACCATCATTTTGAAACTGGTCATAACCTCAACCTTTACCTTCTGCCTCAATAAAAGGGAGGAAATAGTACCTGGCATGAAGGGAATCATTAAGATCTGAACAGGTACTATCTTCTAACCTAAGATGGGCACCAGACCCATTAGTGCTCAAAGGAGTTGGAGTTTGATGCGAGTGCCCGAAGAACCATCATAATGACGGGCCTTGCATCCTCGCATATTGCTCCAGAGTCGTCTTGGACATGCAAATGAACGTAGTCTTGGATCACCACTTACTTGTCGTTATGTCCTCAGGTGAGCAACAGCCATTCGAGGTTGTGTAGGCCGTGGCTTTTAACATGAAGAAGTTTCTATTCTGATTATATTGGAGAGACGTCTCACAAGGTCACTCACTTACATCTCTCCAATTGTCTGTATCGACAACTGTTCGCTCAATCACTCGAAGACCGAGTTGTACAAAGCTGACATTTTGGGAAGACGCGTTTAAATGTTTTTCAACTTCACCAATGTATCATGAAGAACTTGGGTTATGAGGAGGAATGTGAATATTTGTACAGATCTTTGTCGTGAAGAGTCCGACATCGTGGAGTGAAGAGTCTGACATCGCGGAGTGAAGAGTCTGACATCGCGGAGTGAAGAGTCTGACATCGCGGAGTGAAGAGTCTGACATCGCGGAGTGAAGAGTCTGACGTCGCGGAGTGAAGAGTCTGACGTCGCGGAGTGAAGAGTCTGACGTCGCGGAGTGAAGAATCTGACGTCGCGGAGTGGAGTCTGACGTCGCGGAGTGAAGAGTCTGACGTCGCGGAGTGAAGAGTCTGACGTCGCGGAGTGAAGAGTCTGACGTCGCGGAGTGAAGAGTCTGACGTCGCGGAGTGAAGAGTCTGACGTCGCGGAGTGAAGAGTCTGACGTCACGGAGTGAAGAGTCTGACGTCGCGGAGTGAAGAGTCTGACGTCGCGAAGTGAAGAGTCTGACGTCGCGGAGTGAAGAATCTGACGTCGCAGAGTGAAGAGTCTGACGTCGCGGAGTGAAGAGTCTGGCATCTCGGAGTGAAGAGTCTGACATCTCGGAGTGAAGAATCTGGCATCTCGGAGTGAAGAGTCTGACATCGCGGAGTGAAGAGTCTGACATCTCGGAGTGTAGAGTCTGACATCGCTGAGCACTCTTGTTCTTTATAATGGTCACAAAATGACCTCATCGGCAGTGGTTTTGGTATATTTATTATTCCCAGCAACAGTAGCCGCCCTACGGGCGGGGCTTCAATTGGGAGGCCCAAATGAAAAGGCAAAATATCAGAAATTGAAAGCTCTTTTTTATTTTAAACGATTTATATAAACATCCGTTAAATCATATCACACGCAAATCATCAAAATCTAAACAGTATTTGTAGAATTTCAATAAAAGCCACGTCACTGTTCATATCGGTAAATATTACTCCATCATGTTTGGAAAAGGTGGAATATTGGAAAAATTGGAAAAACAATATAGCCTATTTTACTCCCAGGGGTCCCAGGAATACCCACCCAAAATATCGTTGCGATCGGTTGAGCCGTTTTTTGCGGTACCTTCGAACAGACAGACAGACATTCGGTGAATTATAGTAAGATGATGTGTGTCTCAGATGTAAAGTAGAAAGCAAAGATTGCAGTCTGTAAAAGTTTTTTGTTTTTTAAATTCCCCTTCACAAGGCCATTTGATAATAGTTTTCATATCCTCAATTGTACAATTAATTACAAAATCTCAAGCCAGCGATCCGTACCCGGATTACCACTTCACGCGGTATATGTGTCCATAATACTCAGAGGAATGAAGATTGAATGTGATTAAGCTTGATGAGAAAATCAATGGAATCTTGGCGCGGTGGTGAAGAGGTTTAATGATGGTATCAGGTTAGAGTTGTGCAGGAGCGGTGTCGCTCTGTTCCGCCGGATGATTGGCTACGAATCGTCTTCACTGCTTTGCTTGATGGGCCGTTGATTTGAAACCAGTAAATAAAAGAAAAAATTCGATCATGGACATCCATTCCGGATGCAGTTTTATTGAACATCGGACTGATGGACACCAAATCTTGCACGTACTTGTAAATCGCAGCCAACGTCCAAACCCGCTCGGCCACCGTAAGCAGAGACGATCGCTTGGTTCGTCTTTAAAACGTCATTCGTTCCCGGGGACACTGCAGAGGTGTGCGCAACCCTTTTGGGTATCGAATCGAATCGGATGTAATGGGATGGAAATTGCATCCTGCCTCGTGGCGGCCTCCACCTCGAATCGGATGTAATGGGATGGAAATCGCATCCTGCCTCGTGGCGGCCTCCACCTCGAATCGGATGAAATGGGATGGAAATCGCATCCTGCCTCGTGGCGGCCTCCAGCTCGAATCGGATGAAATGGGATGGAAATCGCATCCTGCCTCGTGGCGGCCTCCAGCTCGAATCGGATGAAATGGGATGGAAATCGCATCCTGCCTCGTGGCGGCCTCCACCTCGAATCGGATGTAATGGGATGGAAATCGCATCCTGCCTCGTGGCGGCCTCTACCTCGAATCAGATGAAATGGTATGGAAATCGCATCCTGCCTCGTGGCGGCCTCCACCTCGAATCGGATGTAATGGGATGGAAATCGCATCCTGCCTCGTGGCGGCCTCCAGCTCGAATCGGATGTAATGGGATGGAAATCGCATCCTGCCTCGTGGCGGCCTCCACCTCGAATCGGATGTAATGGGATGGAAATCGCATCCTGCCTCGTGGCGGCCTCCACCTCGAATCGGATGAAATGGGATGGAAATCGCATCCTGCCTCGTGGCGGCCTCCAGCTCGAATCGGATGAAATGGGATGGAAATCGCATCCTGCCTCGTGGCGGCCTCTACCTCGAATCAGATGAAATGGTATGGAAATCGCATCCTGCCTCGTGGCGGCCTCCACCTCGAATCGGATGTAATGGGATGGAAATCGCATCCTGCCTCGTGGCGGCCTCTACCTCGAATCAGATGAAATGGGATGGAAATCGCATCCTGCCTCGTGGCGGCCTCCAGCTCGAATCGGATGAAATGGGATGGAAATCGCATCCTGCCTCGTGGCGGCCTCCAGCTCGAATCGGATGAAATGGGATGGAAATTGCATCCTGCCTCGTGGCGGCCTCCAGCTCGAATCGGATGAAATGGGATGGAAATCGCATCCTGCCTCGTGGCGGCCTCCAGCTCGAATCGGATGAAATGGGATGGAAATCGCATCCTGCCTCGTGGCGGCCTCCAGCTCGAATCGGATGAAATGGGATGGAAATCGCATCCTGCCTCGTGGCGGCCTCCAGCTCGAATCGGATGAAATGGGATGGAAATTGCATCCTGCCTCGTGGCGGCCTCCACCCCACACCCCCGAACCAGTCGTTCGCGGACCGCTGGGTTTCCATGGGAACCGGATGAACGGATGGAATGGGAGAAGGAGGCCACGCTTTTGGGCACCGGTCCAAGGTGGGGCTAAGAGAACATCGGAGGGGATTGCAAGTCGGGCAGCAGTGTAGGCCGCACTGCATGAGACTGTTTTACTAACGCTGATACATTCCCTGATTGAAAACGTCATCAACCTGTAAGAAGGAATCTTTCCACCTGGCCTCGGCTGCCTCAGCCCTGTCTAGTCCAAACAAAACGAAAAACTAGTCTTGCTCGTGAGGGCTAATGTCGATCTGCGTTGGCGGACAGACAGAAAATTGAACGAAATAAACCGGACATTGATCGAGGTATCCTAACCACCGTGGGAACTGAGGAGAAGCTGACATTTTGGGTACTTCACCCTCTTGTGTTCCGATGAAGGGTTAACAGCCGAAATGTCAGCCTCTCCTTGCCTCGCATGGCCATGACCATACCTCGATCAATGTCCTGTTGATTCCGTCGTCTCACCCACATAGTCTTCCCTTATTATCCTGATCTCAGTTTGGCATTTCGAGGGAGTATGTATTATTTTGAGGTTGTTACCAGCAGAGTTTTTTTGCTCAGATCAAATCACCTTTGGCCTATGAGACACAGAGGTAATATGGAGTTGTGAAATGGCACAGGAGGGTGGAAGATGGAACGATGATCTGAACATAACAGCAAAACCGTGTGGAGTCTATTTTGGATGCAACATAATCTGGCTGGCTTTGCCTGTGGGTTAGGCTCTGTTCTGGGCCTCGCCATATCTCACTTCGTTTCCCCCTCCCTCCCCCTCCCCCCCCGCCCTCACCCAATTCCCCCATCCACTCCCCATCCTCTGCTGCCTCTGTTTATATTCCCATAGTCCTCCTCTACTTCTCCTTTTTTTCCCTTCCTCCTCCCTCACACAAGCTATTGTCTTGGGTAAAATATAGAATGGAGAGGAAGAAAGGACACAGACATTAGAGAGAGTGACAGTGATACTGTGTGTGTGTGATACTGTGTGTGTGTGTGTGTGTGTGTGTGTGTGTGTGTGTGTGTGTGTGTGTGTGTGTGTGTGTGTGTGTGTGTGTGTGTGTGTGTGTGATACTGTGTGTGTGATACTGTGTGTGTGTGTTACTGTGTGTGTTAGTGTGTGTATGATACTATGTGTGTGTGTGTGTGTGTGTGTGTGTGTGTGTGTGTGTGTGTGTGTGATACTGTGTGTATGAGATAGTGTGTGTGTGTGTGTGTGTGTGTGTGTGTGTGTGTGTGTGTGTGTGTGTGTGTGTGTGTGTGTGATACTGTGTGTGTGTGTGTGTGATACTGTGTGTGTGTGTGTGTGATACTGTGTGTGTGTGTGTGTGTGTGTGTGTGTGTGTGTGTGTGTGTGTGTGATACTGTGTGTGTGTGTGATACTGTGTGTGTGTGTGATACTGTGTGTGTGTGATACTGTGTGTGTGTGTGTGTGTGTGTGTGTGTGTGTGTGTGTGTGTGTGTGTGTGTGTGTATGTGTGTGTGTGATACTGTGTGTGTGAGAGAGATACTGTGGGTGTGTGTGATACTGTGTGTGTGATACTGTGTGTGTGTGTGATACTGTGTGTGTGTGTGTGTGTGTGTGATACTGTGTGTGTGTGATACTGTGTGTGTGTGATACTGTGTGTGTGTGATACTGTGTGGGTGTGTGTGTGTGTTACTGTGTGTGTGTTACTGTGTGTGTGATACTGTGTGTGTGATACTGTGTGTGTGTGATACTGTGTGTGTGTGATACTGTGTGTGTGTGATACTGTGTGTGTGTGTGTGTGTGTGTGTGTGTGTGTGTGTGTGTGTGTGTGTGTGTGATACTGTGTGTGTGATACTGTGTGTGTGTGATACTGTGTGTGTGATACTGTGTGTGTGTGTTACTGTGTGTGTGATACTATGTGTGTTAGTGTGTGTATGATACTATGTGTGTGTGTGTGTGTGTGTGTGTGTGTGTGTGTGTGTGTGTGTGTGTGTGTGTGTGTGTGTGTGTGTGATACTGTGTGTATGAGATAGTGTGTGTGTGATACTGTGTGTGTGTGTGTGTGTGTGATACTGTGTGTGTGTGTGTGTGATACTGTGTGTGTGTGTGTGTGATACTGTGTGTGTGTGTGTGTGATACTGTGTGTGTGTGTGTGTGTGATACTGTGTGTGTGTGTGTGTGTGTGATACTGTGTGTGTGTGCGATACTGTGTGTGTGTGATACTGTGTGTGTGTGTGTGTGTGTGTGTGTGTGTGTGTGTGTGTGTGTGTGTGTGTGTGTGTGTGTGTGATACTGTGTGTGTGAGAGAGATACTGTGGGTGTGTGTGAGAGAGATACTGTGGGTGTGTGTGATACTGTGTGTGTGATACTGTGTGTGTGTGTGATACTGTGTGTGATACTGTGTGTGTGTGTGTGTGTGTGATACTGTGTGTGTGTGATACTGTGTGTGTGTGATACTGTGTGTGTGTGTGTGTGAGATACTGTGGGTGTGTGTGTGTGTGTGTGTGTGTGTGTGTGTGTGATACTGTGTGTGTGTGATACTGTGTGTGTGTGATACTGTGTGTGTGTGATACTGTGTGTGTGTGTGTGTGAGATACTGTGGGTGTGTGGGTGTGTTACTGTGTGTGTGTGATACTGTGTGTGTGTGATACTGTGTGTGTGTGATACTGTGTGTGTGTGATACTGTGTGTGTGTGATACTGTGTGTGTGTGTGTGTGTGTGTGTGTGTGTGTGTGTGTGTGTGTGTGTGTGTGTGTGTGTGTGTGTTCCGAAGCACAGACTGTAGTCAACGTTTTACCACAGGCACCATTGCACATATGATCAGGGGGAGTTCGAAAGCCTCGATTTCTCCTAACCAGGAAAAGCTTCTTGTTCCACCATCTTTTCACCATCATAACATCCCTGACCGAGGGATGTGTTGCACAATCTAATAATGGTTGAAACCGTTTGGGTTATTTTTGCATTGGAAGGTCTGTTATCATCCGAATGCAAAACCTCGTGCACGTTCGGTCCTAATCTCCTTGCGATGTTCACCCTCTTCCTCTTGTATTGCTAATGCCGTAATTCCCTCTTCACAGTGTGCGGAAAGATCTCGCAACTCCGGTTTGGTTCGGATCAAGGAGGAGCAGCCGGATGACGGGGACGTCGCTGGTTGCTGTGACGATGGTCTCTTTTCGGTCCAGACGGAGCCGGTCGACCTGTCCATCAACAACAGGAAGACGAGGGGCTCCACGTCGTCACCGGTCAACCCGTCGGTGTTCGAGCACCCTTTGCACCAGTCACTGTCTGGTGCTCCTGCCCAGCTGTCTCTCGTGCTTCAACCGATTCCCGTACAGAGTCAAGGGGCGGCCATCGCTGTGCCCGTCATCGAGACGCGCCGACGAAGTCCAATCGGTTCGATATCACTCTTTACTGTCTATTTCATCCCTCTGCACTCTCCAACTCCCTCTTCAATCAACCTTTTGCTTCTCAATGTTTTCTCTCATATCCCTCATTGTACCTCCTCACCCCCTCTCCTCTTCCACTCCCATTCCTCTCAATCCCTGCCCTGTTTTTTTTACCCCTCCCCTCCTTATGCCTCCACAAACACTCACCCCCCACCACTCGCAGTTTTCTCTATTTTAAGTAGCTCCTCGTGGGCAACCCCACCCTTCGGGCAGGACGACCCTTCTCAGTTTATCAGAGCTCGGCCTGGAGTACGTGCCGGTGTGTGTGCATCGGAGTAAGGCTAAAGTACGTTCGTGTCTGCTGGCCTTGGGTGGCCATTATTGGGGTTGCTACCAGAGATAGTCGGGATTGAAGCCTCTACTTAGGCCTACGAGCTGTTAAATGTCATTTTTGGAGTTTCTGTGACGTCCACGTTTGCTCCATAATTACAGAAAGATTCTCAAGACATTTTCTTCCATTCCCACATTTATTCTTCTCCACCCTTTCTTTCCCTATCACCTCATTCGTCTTCAATCATTCTTCTCTTTAAACTTCCCCTTTTATTCGTCTCGGCATGTTATTTAATTTCCTTCCATCTCCTTCTGATTCCTATTTTCATAATCTGATCGGTTCATCCCCGTTTTGATGCCCTCCTCCTCCCTCCCCTTCATCCCCTCCAATCACCAATTATGTGTGGATGTCGAGGGAATAAATACTCGGTGAAAACAAACGTGAAAATCAAATCAAATTGATAAACTCTCTTCATGCATGTTCAGAGGATGATGACAACAAGCAGGAGATTGGGGGAAGAGAGAGTGGCAGCGAGGATGAAGCCTCCATGGCGGCCATCAGCGACGAGTGTGCGGAGATTGCCGTGGATGTAGACCATCTCACACAGGAGTACGCCAAACAAACACACACACATACATACACACACACACACACACACACACACACACACACACTCACCCACAGCAACACACACACACAGTAACACGCACACACAGTAACACACACACGAACACACACACACACACACACACACACACACACACACACACACACACACACACAGTAACACACACACACACACACACACACATACACACACACACACACACACAGCCAAGACAGCAGCACTTCGTTTCACCCACATTGAGAAATAGCATTGCGTCTTCCTGTGTCAGCTCCACAAAGATGCAAGTTGAGTGTGGAATTTCGGACACTTTGGTCGCCATTGAGGCCGACGTGACCCGATTCTCCTCCCCGAGGTCTTCCATCGGTCAGAGCTAAAACCTCAGTGTTGGCTCTGCTTGAGATGAGACAGTGATGACGTGTTGGAGGCAAAATGTTGCACAAACTAGAACCTTATTTACTTGCTTGTTTAAAAAAAAATGTATACATAATCGAGGCTCCTGAAAGAGCTAACATTTATCACACAAACAAATCAAACAGACAAACAAACAAAGTATATAAAAAGGGGAGCGGTAGACAAGATGGGGAGAGAAGGGGAAGCACATAAACACAACATTTCAGAGCAGAGACATCGGGAATGTGTGGGAGGGAGAGGGCTTGGGGGGAGGTGGCGTGGGAATGGGGAGGGGGGTGGGAGAGGAAGTATAAACACAAGGACACCAAGGACTTCCAGGAAAGAAGTTGGTATTTCAAAAAAGTGGATTTGGGGTGAAATTAGCGGGGGTACAAAGATCAAGGTTTTGGATGGGGCATGCAGTTGAGAAGAGTGATGGAAATGAATGTAGAAGGAAGTAGTGGACGGGGAAGACCGAGGAAGACTTGACTAAAGGTGGTGGAAGAAGAAATGCGGGCAAGGGGGTTAACAAGGGGAGATGCAGAAAATAGGGCAAAATGGAGAAGATTGTCATGGGTATCTTAAAACTATAGTCTTTAATTCGGGTTCTGGAGAACATCAGATTTGGGGTGAGAGTGAAGGTCATTTTATAATTGCAGATCAACCTATCAACAAACTTTCTAGCCTGCTTTGAATGGACATGACATAAACACACTGCTTTGTGGTCCTTTAGGAAGCCGCTTTCATGGAATGTTGTTTCCTCCGATGCCTTTGCGTCATATTGGCTTGCAATGAAAGATAGTAGTTTTGAGTGGTGCTCATTGACCTCATTGGACATGTTTTGTGGCACATGATGTCGGTTATGAGAATGAATAGGACAACACTGGATCGGCACCATCATTATTCCCTGTCGTTGTCTCTTCTTTTCTTCTTTCCCTTTTTCCTTAAGCTCCCCAGGCATCAAGTTCCCAGCAAGTCCAGGATCTCCAGACTCAAAAAGGCGACGCATTCATCGGTGTGCCTTTTCTGGCTGTGACAAGGTGTACACCAAAAGTTCTCATTTGAAGGCTCATATGCGCACTCATACCGGTGAGTACGTCACTCAGACACGATCATTATGTGCACTCATACCGGTGAGTACATCACTCGGATACAACCATATCCACACTCATACCAAGGAGTACATCACTCGGATACAACCATATCCACACTCATACCAATGAGTACATCACTCGAATACTCTTATTAGTGAGTGCATCATTAGGATACAGTCATCATGTGCACTCTTATTAGTGAGTGCATCACTAGGATACAGTCATCATGTGCACTCTTATTAGTGAGTGCATCACTAGGATACAGTCATTATGTGCACTCTTATTAGTGAGTGCATCACTAGGATACAGTCATTATATGCACTCTTATTAGTGAGTGCATCACTAGGATACAGTCATTGTGTGCACTCTTATTAGTGAGTGCATCATTAGGATACAGTCATCATGTGCACTCTTATTAGTGAGTGCATCACTAGGATACAGTCATCATGTGCACTCTTATTAGTGAGTGCATCACTAGGATACAGTCATTATGTGCACTCTTATTAGTGAGTGCATCACTAGGATACAGTCATTATATGCACTCTTATTAGTGAGTGCATCACTAGGATACAGTCATCATGTGCACTCTTATTAGTGAGTGCATCCCTAGGATACAGTCATTATGTGCACTCTTATTAGTGAGTGCATCACTAGGATACAGTCATTATATGCACTCTTATTAGTGAGTGCATCACTCGGATACAATAAAAATATGAATAATATAAAAACAAGCAAATGGAAGAGTAATCTATCTATAATTCCACTAATCTCTGTGTGTATGTTTGTTTGTATGTTTGTCTGTGACCGCTGTTTCTCGACAACTACCGGTCCGATATACTTGAAACTTGCCAGGTATATTGCTGGGGACCCGAGGATGTGCCTTTTCAAGGTTTTAAATTAATCGCAGAAGTAGTTACCGAGCTATGTCCAAAAAACGATTCAACCAATCAGAGAGCAGCGAGCTATCACGTGTGCCGAACGTGGCGAACAGACTCTGCCTCGGATGGCACATTTGAGAGCGTATTCATTTATTTCCCGTCGGCAAACTATGTTGGCGCTATGTTGGCGTTAAACTATGTTTTAAAACTAATTAAAACTAATTTGCGATTCTTTCGCTTTGCGATGCGATTTGCGATTGCGTTAAACTCGCTCGGGCGTTAAACTATGTTTTAAAACTAATTAAAACTAATTTGCGATTCATTCGCTTTCCTGCGCATTTGTGCACGCGATGGCGATTTCTTTACCAAACTCCGCAAGCGCCAAGCCGTTAGCTTTGGACCAAACCATTTCATGTAAATAGAGGGGGGGGATTGTCACCGTACTCGCAAGCCGTTCGCTTTGGACCAAACCATTTCATGTAAATAGAGGGGGGGGATTGTCACCGTACTCGCAAGCCGTTCGCTTTGGACCAAACCATTTCATGTAAATAGAGGGGGGGGATTGTCACCGTACTCGCAAGCCGTTCGCTTTGGACCAAACCATTGCATGTAAATAGAGGGGGGGGGGGGATATACTTTTAGATATATATATAGTACGGGCATGCCCTAGTCTATCTATAATTCCACTAATCTCTGTATGTGTGTTTGTTTGTTTGTTTGTTTGTCTGTGACCGCTGTTTCTCGACAACCACGGGTCCGATATACTTGAAACTTGCCAGGTATATTGCTGGGGACCCGAGGATGTGCCTTTTCAAGGTTTCATATTAATCGGACAATTACTTACCGAGCTATGTCCAAAAAACGATTCAACCAATCAGAGAGCAGCGAGCTATCGCGTGTGCCGAACGTGGCGAACACACTCTGCCTCGGACGGCACATTTGAGAGCGTATTCATTTATTTCACGTTGGCAAACTATGTTGGCGTTAAACTATGTTTTAAAACTAATTAAAACTACTTTGCGATTCATCGTAACTGCGATTCGTAACTGCCGTTCGCTTTGGCTTTGCGAATGGACCAAACCATTTCATGTAAATAGAGGGGGGGGATTGTCACCGTACTCGCAAGCCGTTCGCTTTGGACCAAACCATTTCATGTAAATAGAGGGGGGGGATATAATTTTAGATATAGATATAGTACGGGCATGCCCTATTTGAGAGCGTATTCATTTATTTCACGTTGGCAAACTATGTTGCCGCTATGTTGGCGTTAAACTATGTTTTAAAACTAATTAAAACTAATTTGCGATTCTTTCGCTTTCCTGCGCGTTTGTGCACGCTATGGCGATTTCTTTACCAAACTCCGCAAGCCGTTCGCTTTGGACCAAACCATTTCATGTAAATAGAGGGGGGGGATTGTCACCGTACTCGCAAGCCGTTCGCTTTGGACCAAACCATTTCATGTAAATAGAGGGGGGGGGGGGGGGGATTGTCACCGTACTCGCAAGCCGTTCGCTTTAGACCAAACCATTTCATGTAAATAGAGGGGGGGGATTGTCACCGTACTCGCAAGCCGTTCGCTTTGGCTTTGCGAATGGACCAAACCATTTCATGTAAATAGAGGGGGGGGATATAATTTTACATATATATATATATAGTACGGGCATGCCCTAGTGTGCCTTAACAAAGCCAACAGGGCGCGCTGAGATGAACGATGAACAAACCGTCTCGCACTTCCTCTATTTGGCGATATCAGGAATTTTGGAGCTCAGGTTCCGGTGGGGAAGTGGAGTTCACAGTCCACGTGGTTACGACTTGTATTGAGCCGATTTCTTTAAATCTCCAAACTCCCCTCCGATGCTGGAGTACTTCAGCAGGACCAGGTAGTACTTGGTACCTATGAGCTCCTCACTGAGTGAAGAGCTTCGTCAGAGACTACCTTTGCATTGAGTCCCATATAGCAAAGTCTCACCTGACACGATTAGACAATTAAAGCATCGTGGTTGGACATGCTCAGGTGCAAGTCTGCCGTGGGACTTAGTCTCGAGTTCGAGTTATTGATTACATCGAGTTATTCGTGCCAAATATTTCTGGTTCGATATTGTTATTGACGCTATAAATGTCGTTTTTTAATGTCGACATTACCTTTCCATCAAATACACGAACACCGGGTTCGAGGGCATTAATTGGCCCATAAAATGCCTTCTTTGTTGATGGTGATGTAATTACGAGGAATGCTTGCACGACGTCACTTGCCGACCACCCCCAAACCTTCTGGCAGGTGAAAAGCCGTACCGGTGCACATGGGTTGGCTGCACCTGGAAGTTTGCGCGTTCGGACGAGCTCACTCGTCACTACCGCAAACACACGGGAGTGAAACCGTTCAAGTGTACGGACTGTGAGCGCAGCTTCTCGCGCTCCGACCACCTCGCACTTCATCGGAAGCGTCACCTGTTGGTGTGAGCAATGAGTCACCTGTAGTTGTGAGCAATGAGGGACGGCTCGTGTGTCGGACCTCTAAGTGCAGGGTACTCGGTGCAACGAAGACGCGACTAGTTTATAGCACGAGTGATGGCAGCTGTATTACATACTCTCTCGTGTTCCGTGAAGCTCCTTTCTTCGATCCCGACTTTCCCCCGAATCTCTTCGAGCGTCTAGTATTCCACACCTGTCCGCGTCGGCCTGCCTCATCACACAAGCTTTGCGAGGTGGTTTAATGAAGACCTACATCATCACTGAATGTTCTTGACATCGGCTTTGGCTGCTCGTTACAATTGTAAGAGATGAAGAATCTCTGCTGCTACCGCTCGATTTCCCCAGACTCCTTTGGCCTTTTAAGGCCTCGTTTCAAAGCCAGTTACAGGGTCAGGTCCAAGCAGGACTTCTGCTCTCGTGGCATCTTCGGTTCCCGAGCGACTGGCTTTCAAGCCGGGAAAATGGCGACGGACTGGCGACGCCACGTTGCTGAGAAAATTGCATTCCCCGATGGTTCCAATGTGTTTACCATTTCAGTATCTTTATTTTGAGGGGGAAGGAGGCATGGAAGGTACAAAATTGGAGGGTAGGGGGGGAGCAGAGACGGCAGAATTTGAAGGGAGGGGCATGGAAGGCATCTAATTCGATGGGAGGGGAGGGGGGGCACCGAAGACATCTAGTTGGATTGAAGGAGGGGGGCATGGAAGACATCTAATTGGATGGGAGGGGGGCATGGAAGGAATCTAATTGGATGGGAGGGGGCATGGAAGACATCTAATTGGAGGGGAGGGGGGCATGGAAGGAATCTAATTGGATGGGAGGGGGGGGGGCATCAAAAGCGTCTAGTTGGATTGAAGGAAGGGGGCATGGAAGACATCTAAGTGGATGGGAGGGGGGCATGGAAGGAATCTAATTGGATGGGAGGGGGGCATCAAATGCATCTAGTTGGATTGAAGGAGGGGGGCATGGAAGGACTCCAATTGGATGGGAGGGAGGCATCAAAGGCATCTAGTTGGATTGAAGGAGGAGGGCATAGAAGACATCTGATTGGATTGAAGGAGGGGGGCATGGAAGACATCTAAGTGGATGGGAGGGGGGCATGGAAGGAATCTAATTGGATGGGAGGGGGCATCAAAGGCATCTAATTGGATTGAAGGAGGGGGGCATGGAAGACATCTAATTGGATGGGAGGGGGCATCAAAGGCATCTAGTTGGATTGAAGGAGGGGGGCATGGAAGACATCTAATTGGATGGGAGGGGGGCATGTAAGACATAAAAGTGTAAGATGAAGTGCATTTAAGTGGCGTGAATATATTCCCCAGTCTTAGAACATTTTGTCCTTCACTCCTCCTGTGAACCATTTTCTCTCCAGCTCTACGGTTTGCCTTGTGATTAGTGAAGTGATCCTGATTGCAGTCTCTCGCCCATACATGGTACCTTTTTTTCCATGGATAACTGTCAACTAACCAGGTTTTGCTTAAACATTGTACATTTCCGTTCCGGTATTCGTATCTGTGCACTATGTAATGTACATACCATAGTGAAGTATATCGATCCTTTTTCAGAATTATTAGGAAATCTATTGCTAGTGTCTATTTCATAACATGAAAGAAAGCTGTTCATTATTATTATTATTTTTTTTTTTTTTCTGTTATGATGCCCGTCAGGTGATTCGTTAAAAAGTTTATCTTTCTACTTGGGAGGCCATGTACGTGTCCCGGAGGATGGCCGGCAACTTAACGCAAACAGCTGTGAAGTCATTGAAACCTTGTACAGTCTGCCCAGAAATGTATATTGATAAACCCAAATGGACAAATAAACATTTTTGTAACTTTTTGGAATGTGCCCTTTGAAGTACGGCCTCCACAGGTGAGATTGAGCCTTGACTCTCGTTTTATACAGAAACTGATCATGGAAGTCGTGCCTCAGTGATGAGATGCAAATGACATAGATGAATACGAATGCCGACAGATTCAAACCTGACATGGATGCTATGTATCGGCACAAGGTAGGTGCCTCAATAGAGCTAAAAGCAATGGTGGATCAAATTTTACGATGCATGAGGTGATTCCAATGTTCAGGTGGATTTTCTATTCGAGAAGATCAAAGTACACATGTTGATGAAACCAGGTGAAGGTATATTTCCTTGCTACATGTTCTCTTGTGCCACCAAAGGTGTATAAAATCTTTGGGATGGGTATGCAGCCTTCTCAGGACACGTGCTCCTACATCTTCATTTTGATAAACTTGATGCCACGTAGATGTTTGAGTTGAATTGGCCAAAGAGCTTAAATCACCAACGCTAAATGATGGCGCCCTGCAACTACTATCGGTACTGGGATAGAAAAAAACAAACATTCCTCACCCTTAAACGAGGGCAAAGCAACTGCCATCACATAATAATAATAATAATAATAATTCATTTATTTTGTATAGCGCTTATCCAGAAGCCCAAAGGCGCTTTGACAGAGTGGAAAACATAATGCATAACAATACATGAAAACAACAATTGCAAAAAGACAAGAATCAATAGGGAAATATTTAAAGCAAAAGGAGGGAGAAGGAGAAGAGATAGTCAGGGGTTAGATGCTGTGGGTTGAATGTTGAATGCAGTGTTGAACAGGTGGGTCTTTAGTGATGTTTTGAATGTGGTGAGTGAGGAGGAGTCTCTGATGGTGTGAGGTAGTGAGTTCCAGAGGGTGGGAGCAGCGATGGAGAAGGCCCTGTCCCCCCAGGATCTGAATTTGGTCCGGATGGAGGAGGTCAGGAGGTTGGTACCAGCAGAGCGGAGGTTGCGGGTGGGAGTGTGTCTGGAGAGGAGGTCAGCCAGGTAGGATGGGGCCAGGTTATGGAGGGCTTTGTATGTCAAGAGGAGGATTTTGTACTGGATTCTCTGGGGGATGGGGAGCCAGTGAAGCTTGTAAAGGACGGGGGTGATGTGGTCACGGGTCCGGGAATGGGTGAGTAGACGGGCAGCGGAGTTCTGAATGTATTGGAGTTTATTGGTGATTTTTGAGGGTGAACCATAGAGGAGGCTATTGCAGTAGTCCAGACGGGAAGTGATGAAGGCGTGGATGAGGGTTTCTGCAGCCGTGGAGGAGAGGGATGAGCGGAGACGGGCAATGTTTTTCAGGTGAAAGAAGGCTGACTTTGTGATCTGTTTAGTGTATTTGTCGAAGGAAAGGGTTTGGTCAAAGATGACGCCAAGATTCTGGATGTGAGGGGAGGTGGATACTGGGATACCGTCGATGTTGAGGGCAAAGTTATGGGTGGATTTTGTGAGCGTTTTTGGGCCAATGATGATTATTTCAGATTTATCACAGTTAAGCTTGAGGAAGTTGATTTGAAGCCAGGATTTTATTTCAGTGATGCAGTTTGTCAGGATAGAGTGGGTGTCGGTGGAGACGGACTTGGTGGAGATGAAAAGCTGGATGTCATCGGCGAAGCAGTGGAATTGGAGACCATGATGGCGGATTAAGTGACCGAGGGGGGACAGGTAAAGGATGAAGAGGAGGGGGCCAAGAACTGAACCTTGGGGGACACCTTGGGGGAGGGGAGCAGTGGGGGATTTGCAGTTATTGATGGAGATGAACTGGCGTCTGTCAGAGAGGTATGATTTAATCCAAGAGAGGGCAGTGCTGGTAACGTTAAAGGTGGATTCAAGTCGGGTGAGGAGGATGGTGTGATCGATGGTGTCAAAGGCAGCGCTGAGGTCGAGGAGGACGAGAATGTTGAGGTTGCCAGCGTCAGAGGAGAGGAGAAGGTCGTTGGTGATTTTGAGGAGAGCAGTTTCAGTACTGTGGTTGGAGCGGAATCCGGATTGAAATGTTTCATACAGGTTATTGGCAGAGAGATTATTTTTGAGTTGAGTGGCTACAGCGCGTTCCAATACTTTTGACAGAAAGGGTAGGTTGGAGATGGGTCTGAAGTTGTTTAGGGTGTCAGGGTTTAGACCAGGTTTTTTTAGAATGGGGGTAACAGCAGCAATTTTGAGGGAAGGTGGGACGATGCCTGTAGACAGGGAGGAGTTTAGTGTTGCAATGATAAGTGGAGAGAGAGCAGGGAGGGAGGCCTTGACAAAGCTGGAGGGGATGGGGTCAAGAGTGCAGGTGGCAGTTTTCATTCCTATGAGGAGTTCAGAGAGGTCAGTAGGGGAGATTGGGGAGAACGGAGACAGGGGATGGCAGGACAAGGGGGGGCAGGTGGTTGGAGGGGGAGCGGGTGCGGCGGTCGTCAAGCTGTTGTCGATGTCAATTTTGCGTTGGAAGAAAGAGAGGAAGGAGATGCAGTTGTCTACTGTGAATGACTGGGTGGTGGTGTTCAGGGGGCGGAGGAGTTTGTTTATTGTCGAGAAGAGTGCTTTTGGGTTTCCGGAGCCAGAGTGGATAATTTGAGAGTAGTAGGCTGAGCGGGCGCGGGAGAGGGCATCTTTGTAGTGTTGTAGGTGGTCCTTGTAGGCTTGGGAGTGAACTGTGAGACCCGTTTTATTGCGGAGTCTTTCAAGTTGGCGAGCACGAGTTTTCATCAGGCGGAGTTCAGGGGTAAACCAGGGAGCAGAATGGGTGAAAGAAACTGTTTTGGTTTTTACAGGCGCAAGCTGGTCAAGGCAGGAGGAGAGAGTGTGGTTGTAGTAGTCAGTGAGGTCGGAAGGGGTGTGGAGGTCAATGAAGGGAGAAGTGGACATTTTTTCAGAGAGGGTGGATGAGAATGAGGTAGGTGAAAGAGCGTTTAGCTTACGGAAGGTGATAGTGCGATAACGTCTTGGTGTTGGGGCGGGGATGTTGATGGTCAGAGTGATGGCTAAGTGGTCAGAGAGGGTGAGGTCGGAGCCAGAGAGATGGTGCAAATTTAATCCAGTGGAGCAGACAAGGTCCAAAATGACTGACATGACTTGTACACATGCTTTCCAAACACATACTATTATTCAGTAAATGATCAAATGTAAATCGTAGGCAGGAATGTCCCCGTGAACTCGAGGCAGGACTTTGGAGGAAGGCCTCAAGATGTTTTTTTTATGGCATAGCCCATAGGACAAAGCCGTTTAGAACAGTGTTTGTCTGTCTGTCTGTATGTATGTTTGTCCCCTCAAATGTATACCAATCAGAGCTGAGGATCTGGTCACATGATAGGGTGATGTGATTACGTCTGATGTCATTACGGCGGTACGGCGGCTGACTCTCCACACTCTGCCATTTTGATTTATATGCCGCTCAGGCCAAACATATCGTTGAACCTGTCATACATCACAATCGCCATGCACTACCTTTACGTTTTTCATTCAGTGTGAAACACAAACAAACAGATTGATAAAATGACCATCAAATATCGAAAGCATCGGCGTTATGTCTCTTCCAACACAACGGTACTGTTACGTGCTCCTCCCCAAACCCCGGTCACGGTGTACCTCCGAGCCCTGAGAGGAGTCACGGCAGAAAGATGTGTTATTCTGTGTGTCAAAGATCAATGGTGAAACCACACCAATTGTTACCAACAAACAAGTATTGTATTAAGGTCACACAAAAATATTAATCAATTATACAACCAATATATCATTCCTATGATGGTACCATCAGTTTCGTTCAATATAACTCACTGTGCTCCAAGTGAGCGAAAACAACATTCCCAATGTCTCTATCCCGGCATCAAGCCAAAGTCAATCCACGCTCCAGTGATCGTCAGAACAATGTCGTATCGAGACCAGAATCCCGTTCGGTTGACAGTCCCACTGCCAAAGATGGGCAAAGGTACCCTCAAGAGGCGACTGGGAAATTACACCTTCAGGTATGGACGTTCAACGGCTCACAAACGGCGAACTGCAAATTCCCACTCCAAAATCCACGTTACACACACACACCAGGTTAACGTCTGGATGCGGTGAAATGGTTGAAGCGACGTGAAGAGCCGAGAGCGATGCGAAATCGGGCGCGAGGCAAAATGGCCAACGGGCCCGTACTCGAGACGTAACGGCACTCCAACGATTCTCTTCGGAATCAACCGCAAAACCTGTCATGCAGGTTTATCTGTCACAGCGATAACAACTCTGTCGCAGGAATCCCTTTCCCAGGAAACCCAAAGTTCACTTGTGACCTCCGTTCGCCAGCGTTTGCTCAAGACCTCAAAGCAGCTTGGCTTCTTCTCCACCTTACTCGCTCCGCCTCTTCTTCCTCTTCCTCTTCTTCTTCCTCCTCTCGCCGTCCGGTTCCCGATCCGGTTTCCGGTTTCTTTTAAAACACTAACTTTTTTTTAACCTTTTGAAAACAGTTATCTCTATTTCACTTAAACGATAAATAGTACATGCAACCAAAAATGTTTACAGTGGATGAGAACCACAACAACGGAAGTGACGAATCCGTAACAGTACGTATAGGCCTTAGGCTTCATGCCTCACCTACGGGCCGTTTCGGACAAATTAAGCCCAGGTTTATTAATGCAGTAGTGTATCGTTTCAGTAGTATCGTTTTCGTAATAGTAATAATAATAATATAGTAAATATGACCATAACACTTCAATCCCAATGTTGCGAATACAAAGTTATTGGATTGAAGCAGTGTATGGTGCATGATTCCATGATAAGCGGTGCAGAAGAATTCATGATAATCGCAGAAGTAAGGAATTCGCCTCGGTTTTTTGATAGCATGTTATTAACCCAGTCATTGTGGGGTATATAGATTACAGTAGATCTTCCCTCCATTCTGCAAGTAAAACCTACCTCACGGATGTCTGGATTCCTCCAAACTTCTTTGTTGAATGTTATAAACAGCATTTTTTTTTTTTTTTGTATACAGAGTCGAGGCTCGTGAAAGAGCTAACATTTATCAAACAAACAAATCAAACAAACAAGCAAACAAAGTATATAAAAAGGGGAGCGGTCGACAAGATGGGGAGAGAAGGGGAGGAAGCACACAAACACAACATTTGAGAGCAGGGACATTGGGAGATGTTTTTGGAGGGAGGGGGCCTGGGGGGAGGCAGGATAGGTATAAAACGCAAGGACACCAAGGACTTCCAGGAAAGAAGTCAAAAGTCACCTCAAAAAAGTGGATTTGGGGTGAAATTAGCAGGGGTAGAAAAGATCAAGGTTTTGGATTGGGGAAGATAAGAGATGGTGGTGAACAGCCGTTTTAAAGACCTGGAGGGAGGAGTGGGATTGAAGAGAGTGAGGGAGTTTGTTCCAGAGGTGGGAGAAAAGAGGAGTGAAGGTGAGCAGAGAGTCTTGATTTTGGCAGTTTAACCATAAGAGGGTTGCAGGCAGATCTTGTGCGACCTGCAGGAATATTTGGGGGACAGAGCCCAGAGAGAGCTGGGGGAGCAAGGCCGGAGAGGAGTCGGTAGAAGACGGAAAGACCACCAACCTGCCTGCGGTGATTAAGCGAAAGGCCCTCGGAGATAGCGTCATCGCGGGAGATTCCAATGATTTTGAACGCTTTGGTTTCAACAGCGTGAAGACGAGCTAGGTGTGAGGCCGGAGCACCAGCCCAGAGGGGAGAGCAGTACTCCATTGAGCTGCGGATGAAAGCCTTGTATGTGGTGAGGAGCTCAGGTGTGCCAAGGAAGGACTTCGCACGACGGAGGATGCCCAGTCGGCGACTGGCTTTGGAGGCCAGCTTGGAAATGTGGTTTTCCCAGGAAAGATCATGGCAGATAGTGAGACCCAACAGCTTGAGTGACAGAACTTCTTGGAGAGGATTATTCAGAAAGTAGATGGGAGGGTTGTCCAGTCGGTCTTTTCGGAGAGACATCGTAAGAGTGTGAGATTTGTCAGGATTGAAAGACATGTTCCACTTGTTTGCCCAGTCTGTGATTTTGTCCAGGTCTGCAGAGAGTGAGGAGGCTGCGGACTGCCGATCTGAGGGAAGAGGAATGGAGCGGCAGAGAGTGGAGTCATCAGCAAAGAGATAGAGAGGATTTTCAAGAGAGTCAGAGAGATCATTGATGAAGACCAGAAAAAGCACCGGCCCAGAACACTGCCTTGGGGAACTCCAGCCTGAACAGGAAGAGGAGATGAGAGAAACACATTCAGGGCCACACGTTGACTACGACTAGAGAGGACGTACGCCAGCCATGCGTGGAGATTTCCATGGATACCAAAGGAGGAGAGTTTGGTGAGCAGAGCGGGGTGCCAGACCGTATCGAAGGCACGTGATATGTCGAGGGAGACAGCTCTAATTTCCTGTTTGGCATTGAGGACCTCCATCCATTGTTGAGACAGCAGAAGCAGCATGTCCAGAGTAGAGTGACCTGGTCTGAAACCAAATTGATGATCAGAGATCAAGCCATTGGAGAAGAGGAAAGATTTCATATCCAAAGCAATGATGGATTCCATGACTTTGCTGATAATTGGGAGAAGGCTGATTGGTCTGTAGTTGCTAGGATCTGTTTTTGCACCTTTTTTGTGCAAAGCGGTGATGTTGGCTGATTTCCAAGCAGATGGCAGTTGACCTTGAGCAAAAGAGAGGGTGAAGAGAACAGAGAGAGGGAGTGAAAGAGCGGAAGAACAGGATTTTAGGACCCGTGGGCTGATGCCGTCAGGTCCAGTTGCAGAATCAGAGTCGAGGGTTGACAGAAACTTTTCCACCTTGTCAGGAGGAAAGGACACGGAGTCCAGGAGCAGCCAGGTACGACTGGGTACGGTGGGTACAGAGAGGGATGGGTTTGGGACACAAGATTTAGAGGTAAACACAGAGTTGAGGCATTCAGCTTTTTCACGTGCGGAGTCAGCTGGGCAGCCGTTTGAGGTAAGGGAGGGGATGGAGGGGGAACAAACACCAGAAACAGATTTGACCAGACGCCACCAGGATTTGGAAGAGGGAGACAGATGAGAGTTCGGTCTTGAGAACGGAGAGATATTGTTTCCTGGCTCTCCTGAGGGTGGACACACACTTGTTTCAGGCTTTGTGAAAGGAAATGAGATTTCCTTCCGTTGGATTTGCTTTCCAGGAGACGAAGGCAAGTTGTTTCTGGGCAACAGCCTCACCACAAGATTCCATGTACCATGGACGGGAGGAAGGGTATGACAACTGAAGACGAGATGGGATGAATCTGTGCATGAGAGAGAGCAATTTACTTTGGAAGAATTCCCAGGATGAGTTGATGTCAGAGGTGGTAGAGATGGGAGACCAGTCCAGATGATTGATGGCTGCTTGAAGACCGTGCCAGTTGGCCTGAGTGAAATGCCAGACTCGTCGACGCTGAGCAGGCTCCCTGAGAATGGTCAGAGAGATGTCCACTTTAACAAGCACATGATCAGATGATCCGATTGGAGCAGAAGAAGAGCAGCAGACATTTTCAGGGAAGTTAGTCATAACCAAGTCTAGAAGAGAAGATGCTCCGTTGACTGAGATCCGGGTCGGGAAATTGACAGATTGTGTCAGTCCCAGTGAGTCGCAGAAGTCCTTTGCTGAGGAGCCATGGCTGGTGAGAAAGGTACCCCCACACCCAGCCAACTGGCATGGTGACAATTGAAATCACCACATATGAGGAAGAGAGAGTTGGGATGAGTAGATAGAAGTTGGTCCATATTATCAGACAGCGAGATGAAGATGGAGTTGTCAGGTTGGCGTCAACTAAGAGGGTTGGCGTCAGGAAGGGCATCCGGCCATAAAAAAAACATTGCCTCAAAATAGAGAACCATGACAATTACAACTACATATGGGCAGGGTGCAGCCCAAAGTGGAGATCGGTTTATGAGGTTTGGGACATGGAATGTAGGGACAATGACAGGGAGATCAGGGGAAGTGGTGGAAGTATTGGTCAGAAGAAGAGTGGACATATGTTGTGTGCAAGAGACGAGATGGAAGGGAAGTGGTGTGAGAATGGTGAAGGGTAGGCAGGGACAGAAATACAAGTTTGTGTGGCAAGGGTGCCTGGAGGGCATGAATGGTGTTGGTGTCCTGTTTTCTGAGGAGTTTGTAGACAGTGTGGTGAGTGTGACTAGAGTGAGTGATAGGTTGATGATGGTGAAAATGATGATTGGAAAGCTCTTGGTGAACGTCATCTCGGGATATGCTCCGCAGGTTGGTCGGAGCGATGAAGAGAAGGACAAGTTCTGGTGTGCGATAGAGAAGCTGATGGAAAACGTGAAAGATGAGGAAGTTGTTGTGGTGGGAGGAGACCTGAATGGACATGTGGGAAGGAGTATGGATGGTTTTGAGGGAGTTCATGGGGGTTACGGATATGGTGTGAGAAATGGAGAAGGTGAAAGGATTTTGGAGTTTGCTGATGGAGCTGATTTGTTGATTTGTAATACTCAGTTCCAGAAAGAGGATAATAAGCTTGTTACATACACGTCAGGTGGGTCGACGACAACCGTTGACTACCTGATGGTGCGTAGGCGAGATAGGGGGCACCTCCGGGACACAAAGGTGGTCCCGGGGGAAGAGTCTGTTTCACAGCACCACTTGGTTGTCTGCGACATAAGGGTGAAAGGTGCGAGGAGAGCGTGGCGGGTGAAGTACCAACCAAGAATGAAGGTGTGGAGGTTGAAAGAGGTGACAGTAAGGGAGGCATTAAAAGAGAGGCTGAGTAGGGTAGAGGATGATGTGGTTGAGCTTGAAAGTGGTTGGATGTCAATGAAAGCTAGTCTGTTGGGAGCCGTTGGTGAGGTATGTGGATGGACAAAAGGACCACCGAGGCACTCAGAAACATGGTGGTGGGATGATGAAGTTGGAAAGAGGATTGACGAGAAGAGGAAGAAGTTCAAGGAGTGGCAGAAGGCGAAGGGTACGGGAGCAGAAACAGCAGAGCATGAAAGTTATAAGGCAGCCAGGAAGGCTGCAAAGAAAGAGGTAGCAAAGGCGCAGGAGGCATGTAGGAAAATGTTCGGAGAACGCTTGGATTCGGAAGAGGGTCAGAAAGCAGTATTCAGGATTGCAAAGCACATAGCGAAAGAGAGGTGTGATGTGATGGGGGTGATTTGCTTGAAGGATGAAGTGGGACAAATCGTTGTCGACCCAGATAGAATTAAAGGAAGATGGAAAAGATATATGGAAATGCTGTTGAATACAGAGAATTAATAGGATGGCAACATAGAGAGTAACCCAGTTTTAGGACCGGCAGAGAAGATAACTGAGAAGGACGTTGAGGAAGCGATAAAAGCAATGAAGAGTGGAAAAGCGGGAGGGCCGACGGGAGTTGTGGGAGATATGTTGAAGGCAGCAGGAAGTTGGGGTGTGAAGAGAATGACAGAGATCTGTAAATCTGGTGGTGAAAGAAGGCCGAATTCCAATGGATTGGGAAACTGAGTACCCTCGTCCCTCTATACAAGGGGAAAGGTGACCCTCTGGAGTGTGGCTCGTACCGAGCGATAAAGTTATTGGAGCATGGAATGAAGGTATTGGAAAGGGTGTTGGAGAGGAGGATAAGGAAGAAAGTGAAGATCGACGGAAATGCAGTTTGGATTTTATGCCAGGAAGAGGAACAAACAGATGCGCTTTTCATTGTGAGGCAGTTTGCAGGAGAAGTTACATGGAGAAGAGGAAGAGGTTGTTTTTTTCGGTTTGTTGATCTGGAGAAAGCATTCGATAGGGTTCCACGCAAAGTATTGGACATGGGGCATTGAGGAAGTTAGGAGTGGAGGAATGGTTGATCAGAGTAGTGATGGCAATGTACAAAAGAGCACGCACAGCTGTAAGGACGAAGGACGGGAACAGTAGTGAGTTTGAGGTGAAGGTGGGAGTGCATCAGGGGTTGGGTACTAAGTCCACTACTATTTGTAGCTGTGATGGAGGTGCTGGCTCAACTTAAAGGAGGGTTTTACCGTGGGGAGTTGTTGTATGAAGATGATCTGGTGTTGATTGCAGAAAGTATGGATGGACTGAAGGAAAAGATGAACAAGTGGAAGGAATGTATGGAGACAAAAAGGTCTGAAGGTGAATATCGGAAAGACGAAGGTGATGGGCAAGTGTTTAAAGCATGTGGTGAGGTGGAAAGAAACTGGGAAGTGGCCGTGTGCTGTGTGCAGGAAGGGTGTCCGGAGTGAACTCCATTCAATGTACAATGTGCGCTGAGTAGGTTCATCAAAAATGTAGTGGTCTGAGAGGGTCATTTACCAGTGTGGCAGCTGCATTCAAATGTAAGGTGTGCACAGAGGGAGCTGCAGATGGAGGAAATGTTGAGTTGGATCTTGGAGACGGCGTGAAGCTGGAAGGTGTGAAAACATTTTGCTACCTCGGGAGACATGCTGAATGGAGAAGGTGGATCAGACTCGGCAACGGTTTGCTCGAGTGAGATGTGCATGGAAGAAGTTTCGGGAAACTGAGTGGCGTGCTGATGAGGACGAGAGTGTCGCTGAAGCTGAAGGGAAAGGTGTATGCTGCATGTGATGTGTGGAGAAGTGTTATGATTTATGGGAGCGAGACATGGGTAATGAACGTAGAGCAGCAACAAAGGCTGGAACGGGTGGAAATGCGAATGGTTCGACGGATGTGCAGAGTATCGTTGAGAGCGAGGAAGACAAATGATGAATTGCGAAAGATGATGGGAATATTGCCTGTGATTGATGCTGTGAAGAGGAAACAGGTTTGAGATGGTTTTGGTCATGTGTTGAGGAAGGATGAAAGTGGACTGGTTGAGAAGAGTGATGGAAATGAATGTAGAAGGAAGTAGAGGACGGGGAAGACCGAGAAAGACTTGGCTAAAGATGGTGGAAGAAGAAATGCGGGCAAGGGGTTAACAAAGAGAGATGCAGAAAATAGGGCAAAATGGAGAAGATTGTCCATGGGGGACCGCAATGCTAACCCCCGCTCTAACAGGGAAAATGGCCTTTAAAAATGCATGTTGTTGTTGTTGTTTGAGATGTAAATGGAGTCATCACTGTTTTGATGGACGGTGCAACACACATATGAAACAAGAGGTGGGAGCGAAGGGGAAGCCGTAGCCAGAGTATTCCTGGGGGTGAGGTGGAGAGAGTGCAGTGCAGGGCGAGTGAGGAAGAGAGTTTTTTGATAAAGATAGCAAACCCCACCTCCAGGACGAGGCTCAGGTCTATCATACCGGAGGAGGGGAGTAAACCCGGGAGAGATACTAAGGAATCAGAGACATCATGAAGGAGGAAAGTTTCTGTTAAGCAGATCACGTCTGGTTTGACAGAAGCAACCTGTATGGAGAGATCAGTTAAGTTTGAACGAAGGCCCCGGATGTTTTGAGGTCCATACCGTTAATGAAGAGGAAGGGGGAGCATCGGATACAGAACAGGGGGGAGGAGGGGTAGGGTAAGATGTGGGAGAGGTGGAAGAGGTAGGGAGAGCTGTTTGAAGGTGTGTCAGAGATTTCAGAATAGCTCGGAGAAAGGGAAGGATGGGGCGGACAAAAGGTTTGATGGTGATTGGGTGAGGCACAATGAGGTGTTATTTGAGGAGGGGGAAGAGCGAGGCAGAAGGTTGGGGGAGATGGAGGTGAGAGTTGGAAGGGGGAAGAAGCGGGGGAGGGACACTGAGGGAGGGGAGTGAGAGGGGGGAAATTGAGAAGAAATGAGGGTGGGGAGATTTGAAGGGGAGGGGGGAGTTTTCAGAGGGAAGGGGACAAGGGCAGGGATTTGAAAGGGATGGGATATGGGGGAGATTTGGAGGGGAGGGGTGAGGGAGGAGTCTAGGAGGGGAGGGGCGAGGGGGAGTATTGGAGGGGGAGGGGTGAGGGGGTAGTTTTAGGAGGGAGGGGCAAGGCAGGAGATTTGAAAGGGATGGGTGATGGGGAGGATTAGGAGGGGAGGGGAAAGGGGGAAGATTTGAAAGGGATGGGTGATGGGGAAGATTTGGAGGGGTGGGGTGATGGGGAAGATTTGGGAGGGGTGGGGTGATGGGGAAGATTTGGAGGGGGAGGGGTGAGATTGGATTTTTAGAAAGTGTACGATTAATGGGGAAACGAACATTTATTGCAAAATGAGTTTTCTTGTGACCTTCGAGTCAAAAAATACGTTTAAGGATGCTGGATGGAGGATGGGAGTGCAGGAGAGTTTTAGGGAATGTAGAAAAGAGGCACTATAAGAGATGGAATTTTTTTTTTGGGATGAATAGATTTTGGTGAGCAAGTCGAAAGCAGCCTTTTAAAGAAGAAGAAGAAAAAGGTGTTATAATATATGGACTGAATACAGAACTTGAGGGGAAAGTGTGAACATTATAAAGTTTAACAGTGAAAAACTATCTGGGGGGGGGGGGGGAAATGGGA